>NW_010202532.1:0-19059 GCF_000695765.1 Mesitornis unicolor
ATATTAATTTAATACTGGAAGAAATTGTAAGCCAGGAGTTCTAAAGCAAAAAATAAGCAGATTTCTTAGTTTCTTTTAATGAAATCAGCCATAGCAAGGCAATTGTGGTCTCACGTGGCCAAGTAGAAAATTTCCCTACTGTTCAATGACAAGGAGAGAAAGTCAATGTGTGGGAAACTAGAACATTCATGAGGAAGGAGGAGTGTAATGAGAAAAAACATAGATGACGTAAGATGTGATGGGTTAAATTGGAAGGACAAAAGTAGAGGTGAACAAAAATGCATCAGGAAAATAAAAGAGGAAAAAAAAGATAGAGGAAAAATACACTTAATGTTCAATTTATGGGAGAAGACAGTCATTCTCCAGAGACAGAATCCTTTACTAAAAGCAGTCGTTCTGTAGAAGAAAAATCAGTTCTGGGGAGGAGTGGTGGTGGATGGGGGTGAGTGTCACAGTGGCTGGGTATCTCTGCCTGCTAAATTCAGCCCAAAACGATGAAAGAAAATAGTGGTTTCTACAGCTGATAAGAAGTTACTGCAAAATGAGGAAGTCAGGAAGAGAAACAGGAAGGAGTGAGAGAAGACCAGAAAATTAGTAGTAAGTTTACATGGTTTAGAATTTTTATTCTACGAGAATGAATTAGATGGTGCTACAGGCGTGGAGAGGAGTGGCTAGAAAGGACCTGGGGGTGTTGGTTGACAGTGACTGAATGTGAGCCAGCAGTGTGCCCAGGTGGCCAAGGCCAACGGCATCCTGGGCTGTATCAGAAATGGTGTGGTGAGCAGGGGAAGGGAAGTGACTGTGCCCCTGTACTCAGCACTGGGGAGGCCGCACCTCAAATCCTGTGTTCAGTTTTGGGCCCCTCACTACAAGCAGGACATTGAGGCACTGGGGTGTGCCCAGAGAAGGGCAACAAAGCTGGTGAAGGGTCTGGAGAACAAGAATTATGGGGAGCAGCTGAGTGAGCTGGGATTGTTTAGTTTGGAGAAGAAGAGGCTGAGGGGAGATCTTATTGCTCTCCACAGCTACCTGAAAGGAGGGAGTAGAGAGGTGGGGGTTGGTCTCTTCTCCCATGTAACCAGTGACAGGACAAGAGGAAATGGTCTCAAGTTGTGCCAGGGGAGGGTTAGATTGGATATTGGGAAAAATTTCTCTACTGAGGAATGGTCAAGCACTGGAAGGGGCTGCCCAGGGCAGTGGTGGAGTCACCATCCCTGCACATGTTAAAGAAACGTGCGGATGTGGCACTTGGGGTCATGGGTTAGTGGCCGTGGGGGGGTTGGGTTGATGGTTGGACTTGATGATCTTAGAGGTCGCTTCCAACCTTGATGATTCTGTGAATAAAGTAAAATAAAGCAATGATCCATTTTGTATCCTGAGATGGGAGCTGTGGGACTGCCATCACAGCTGGTCCCATACTCACTTGTTCGGCTTTGCAGAGCAGCTGTAGGAAGCAGGGAAAAACCCCAACTACATAAAAAGTTGCTGTGAGGAAGGCTGACATCTGGTTTCTTTCCTGTCTCTCAAGGTTAGCAGGATCTGCTGCTCTGCAGGATCCCCTGCTTTGCAGCGAGGGAGAATTGCGTTAAAAGGGCAACAGGCTGCCTGGGGTATCTGGGAAATGTCCAGCATTGCAGGGTTTAGTGGGTGAGTTAGAAGACCCGCTCTCAAGAATGGTCTGGGCACACTTGAGCCTCACTCGAAGCAGAGGGGAGCAGGTGGAGGATGCCTCACTGCCCCAGTTCAGAGCCGTCTGCTGTCCCTGCAGGCAGGTGGAGGAGGCAACGCTTAGACACCCTGTCATTGAAAGCAAGGCATTCTTAATTTGCGGTAAGTCCACTGATAAAACCCAGCATTAACAGCATGTAATTCAGATACCGAGTTCATTTATAATGGAAATAATCTGCTTTTCAAATTGGGAAGCCTGTTTTTGATGTAGCAAAGCAAGCAATGCAGTGTTTCCAGTTTCCAAATTCCACATTGTCTGTCCAGCCAAATCTGCATCTGGAAAGTACAAGCAATTCAAGCAAACATACCTTGGCATTACGGCTACACAGTTCTTTTAAAAAACAGGCTTCCAATTACATTGTTTATCTCACTGCCTTTGGCAAGAAACAGCTTCTTTTTTACTACATTGCTTTAAAATGGTACGGTTTTTCCAGTTATATATTATTGGCAGGATAGAAAGCAACTTCTGTCAAACCTTCCACAATATTTATGGGTTCAAAGATACACAGGAACTGAAATCCTAAAATACAAAATAATTTTGGAATGAAAATTTGTGAACAAACTGTAGGCTAAAACTACAATTTGCCTTCCAGGGGCAGAGGCTTCCGCATGCACGATTCCTCTGAGATGTCACCTGTGTGCACCAGATGTTCTTCTGTGTTCTTCATTATTCGTAAAACATCTTCCAGTGTTTGCAAAACATTGTATGAAACCGTGCCCAAAAAGCTGCTGAATTTCAGGGTTGGAATGCTGTCTTTTGCCACAAGCCCCAGGGCTGTTTCACAACAAGGCAATGTCTGTTTTGCAGACGTTTTTAAAGCAGAGCCTTAGAAACTTTGCAGCCATGCAGGCAGTGAGGGCTGCTGGCCCCACACTGCTGATCCCATCAGCCTGGAATGTAGTTAAAGGACAATCTCCAAAAACCCCCTCATATAGCAAGGCTGCTTGTTTCCCATAAAATAAAAAATGAGAGAAATTATGAGCTAACACTGCTTTAAACGTCATACTCTTTACAAAACACGTTGTTCAAGAACACTGTCGTTTGTGGCTGGGTAGAGTGTGTATTTTAGAATGCTGTTACTGTGCGCATGACATTTGTTGTGTTGGGTGATGCCACTACTTATTTCGATTTGGAAGCCGTAGTCTGTGTGCCCATACCAACCTGTAAGCTGACAATCTCAGTTTTATTTAGATCATTCACATAAATCTTCAACAACATTTTAAAATAACAAACAAGTACGCACGCTCTCATCTTCAAAGTGTAATTATTTCGAGGTAAAGTATTTGTGACATCCCTGCTAACAGGTAAGGGCTTTAACTGCATGGTTTTCTTGATGAGAGAAATGTATCAAAAATATTTGGAAGAGGATAATTTGCATAGTTGGTTTTTTTTTTCTAGAATACCTTTTTCTAGGGAGTTACATCTATTGACCAGCACACAACAGGGTCACTGGTTGACTCAAGCCTGTAACTTTTCTTATATTGCCTGAAACAAGATCAAAACAACAAAAATTTGTGATAAAAGAGCCAGAGGGCAGGCCCAGAATAGACCTTACGTGTGCAGCTGGTGCCAAGAGGCACCGTGCACTCACAGCTGGTACCTCTCTGCTCCTAGGGCTGAAGGCAGCGATGATGGGGACGCACAGACAGTGAGCAGACACTGCACGCTCACAGCACTTCTTCCACATCACAGAAACTTGCTAAAAGCAACAGAAATGTAAAACTTCTTTTTCATGGTAAACCCAGTTGAGGAAAGGCCCTCCCTTTGTCCACGTCAATGAAGCAGCAGAACCTTACTTTATTTTGCACTTTTTATACAGACTGCAGCCCCAAGTTATGATTCCCTCCCCCCGTCTATGAAACATGAGCCTTGAGCCCTGCACCATCACTTAACAAGCAACAAATTCAGGCTGTTGGGGAAAAATTCAAGCACACGTTTCTATTATTTACACCAAAGAGGTGTACTCTTATGAACACTCCCTTAGTTCCATTTCTTTCAGTCTCTGGTATTAGCTGATAAAATACATCTCCAAGAATGTGCACTGCTCACCCTTATCCATGGCTGTTGGAAAGCTCCCTTAATAAGTTAAGAAAATCCCAGAGTTTCAGCTGTGAGCTCCTGTTACCCCTAACTCTTTCACAGAGCGATTCAGCCTTGCTCTGATGGGCTTTCACTCTTTTTTGGGGTGGTTTTAGCATATGCAGCCTCTCCGTTTGCAAAGTTTTTGAAACTACTTCAACTTTAGTCCCAACAGGATTTTTGGAGCCGAGATGTTCAGGACCAGCTGGCTTTTATTTTCTAGCCTTGATTCTTTACAGAATCACAGAATCACAGAGCATTAGGGATTGGAAGGGACCTCCAAAGCTCATCCAGTCCAATCCCCCTGCCGGAGCAGGAACACCCAGATGAGGTTACACAGGAAGGCGTCCAGGCGGGTTTTGAATGTCTGCAGAGAAGGAGACTCCACAACCTCTCTGGGCAGCCTGGGCCAGTGCTCTGGCACCCTCACTGAGAAGAAGTTTCTTCTCCAATTGAAGTGGAACCTCCTGTGTTCCAGCTTGTGTTACAGTTTTATGTCCATTATTTAGAATCCATTTTTGACATCAAATTAATTTGCTGCATAAATTATGTCATTCCACAGCACTGTTGAGGTTAAGCCCAACTATTATTTTGGTCTTATTTTCTCATTTTCTAAACCTGTAATAATCTGTTTAGCCTTGTTGAAAAGCACTATGTTATGTTTCCAGGATGAGACCTCTCCACAGCACAGAGTAGGGTCTGGATTGCTGTGCAGTGAAAGGTGATGTTAAATGTCTGAAATTAATAAATTAAATGTAACGTTTCTCTAGAAACCCCCTGAAAAAAAAAGCTGCCTTGCCTGCCCACTGATATTCATGAGAGCTTGTCAGGATCTAAGACAGTAAAATCCAAGTAAAGGCTATGACGTGACTCAAAACATCACTGAAGAATCCTAGTTACAAGGTCATCCTTCTCTGCTAAGTAAGTCCATCATGGCACTTACCCAGAACTCCACTGACTTTATCAGAAAAACGGTCAGTGTTCAATAAATACAGCCCAAGAAAAACGTCTGGACACTTTACAAAGGAAATTGTTACTATGACTGTATCGGACAATGATGCTGTAACGCTCCTTTCCTTTTCAACTGCGACACTGAGCCTAGGAAGAAAAGTATCACATTATTTCCCAGAAGAATATGAAGAAAGAATACGTGTTTAACTATCTGACATTAATCAATTAACACACTTTAATTATTGCCCTTTGCCTATTTGCAATTGCATTTTTCATGATCTGTTGGTGGTTATCTTTAAGCTAGAAAATAGGAAGTAGCATATCTCTTCTCTCTATGCTGCACATCCGATATTTCCTATATCAGGTTACATGCAAATATAGGAACAGAGAAGAACTTCTTGCTGATGAAAAGACCTTTTTATCCATCACAAGAAATGCTTGGATAGTAAAAAAAATATTTTTTTTCATCATTTCAATGAGAAAAAAGCTAGACTAGATTCAATCTATTTATTCTAGTCTAATTCAATCTATTTTATGAACAAGTCCAGTATTTCTTTCTTGGATATTTCACGAGTTTTTTCAGACCCTGCCTTTCTTCTAACCCATTAATTTTATTTGGGTGGCAGGTGGGCTTGCAGAACACAAACATCCACTGTCATGTTTCTCTCCTGCAGATCAGGGCACACAGAAACCACCCACATGCGCTGGTGTACAAAGCACTACGGTTCAAGGGCTGGGGTGCCCGTGTGAAGCAGGAGGACCATTCTGCTTGGTAGGCGACAAATTATAAGAGAGGCATAAATCCAGCATGCTCTTGGCTCCGCTTCCATTACACAAATAATTGAAAGCAGTTGTTTTAGGAGCTCTGTTATTGTCTAGAAGTGCTTACAAGGGAGGGAATGCTGTGTGTCCTGTCTACCTCAGACCAACAGCAGATCCTCCCAGAGCTTTATTTTGGGAGGCAAAAAAGCCGGTGGAACGAGCTACATCCAGCTCTTTAGTGGTAGCGAAGGATCCTGCTCTAATTAGCCCGACAAATGAAGTCTACATTTAAAATACCCTTTCTCCAACAGTGGGCACTTGGTTACAGACAGATATTCAAGCACTTCATGCCTTCCCATAAAAAATGTCAGCTGCCCAGATGTGAGTTATTGCTAAAACCGAGGAGAAATAAAACTTCAGCCTGCGTGGAGCCAACTGATGTATAAAAGAGACAGTAAATGTCAAAGCCATCACTTTGCAGTACGCGCTCTGCGGCTGGAGGAACACGAAGTGCCTGGCAGCAGCCAGCACAACACACTGCAAGGGCTGCTGTGGGTCCTTCTCTGTGGAAGGTAAACGTTCTGCCTCTGATACTGAAGCAGAAAGGCAGGCTGGGGATGCAGTTGTTTTGATTTTATTACACGGGTGTGGAGAATTAAAATCAAACCGAACAAAAGCAAATGTGAAAGCAGAGGCCTGGATGAAAAAAGAGATGTAACACGTTCTCAAATTTGGGAAAGGATGGGGTGACCCTTACTCCTGGATGTGGAGCTGGCCGACTCTGTCCACGGTAGCTGAGTGCTCTCATTATTGAGGCTTAGGAGGATCCCATTTGTGGAGACGTGGGTTTGCACAGGAGGATTCACATAGTTAATGTCAAACTGCACAAAGTGCCTTATTCTGTCTCCAAGTTTCCCCATCACAGTGAGTCCTTTAATGGCACAAACTTGTTCAGTGACTGCACCTTTAAGATACAAGGGATCTTAATAAAGCTGCTTCAGCTTTGTTGCTGAAACAACTTCAGGGTCTCAAATCAGTTTTGGGAGGCACAGTACTCTGGATGGGAACCATAGGTTTTAAGGTCTCTGCATCCTCAGAAGCCCCCAAAGGCTGGGCAGGGGAAAAGCCTCCAGGCCACGCATGTGACACAGGAGGAGAAGGAGGTGACCCACAACCAGACCTGTGAGAAGTGCCCTCAGCTGTTGCACGGTGAAAGTTAATATTGCCTAACAGAAAGGAAAAATTAACGACAGCCTCTCTGGCACTGCACGGCAGCAGGTCCGACATGGCCCTTTCCTTCCCGAGACACCAACTGCTCCCACAGACCAAAGGGACTCTCCCTGTGCTTGGTGTCAGGCGTAAGCTGGCTCGCTCACCTTGCTCCAGATCTGACAGCAGGTGTGAGAGGGCTGTGGGTTTCCATTAGTATTGAAACAGATTATTTCATTTTGTTCGGGTAATTGCAAGAGAAGCTGTGGATATTCGTTGGCTGAAAATCCAGAAGAAAAACGTTAGCGTTCAAAGGAAAATCTAGCCTGTGCCCTCTGGATAGGCACAGCAAAATTACTGGAACAGTTTATTCCTACAATACTAGCTATAGCTTTTATAGAATGGAATTCTATAACCCACTCTATAAATCAACACAGTAATAATTATGGAAAAGCAGACCCAGACACAGCATCTTGATACAAATGAAAACAATGGATTTTTAAACTTAGAGTTTATTAAGGACAATGAGCCCGTTAAAAAACGAGGCTGGAGCTCTGTTGTGCCGTATTTCTGTTGATGGTTGTATCTCCAAGCCAGAGAGGCTTTCTCATGGGGCATGGGGATATTTTTCATTTTTTGGGAAAGCATCACCCAAGGTTCGTAAGAAGAGGTAAAGGGTTTTCATAGAGGTGATGCAGTCAGAAAAAATGATTGTATGAAAACAGTTATATTAATTATTAAAATGGGACTGGTGTATGTAATACTTACCAAGAGGCAGTGCTCTGATTTTCTCTTTTAGCCTGAAAACTGAAATATTTAAAGTTAGCAAGAAGAGTTTAATGAAACTTTTTTCTCTAAGTTGGCTCATTAACCAGGAAGAATGCTGTGACAGAAGCCTTTTTAGCAGAGCTCTTTGCTGACTTCTAGAGAGAGCTTTGCTTACAACAAGCTGTCCCAATGGGGAAAAAAATGCCCAATGTCCAGTGCCTATTTCTGTTAAGATCAACCATGTCACTGGGGCATGCTCGGCCTGTGCTGTGGGAGGGTTCAGAGCTGTGTTTTAAACGGCTGCTATGCAGCACTGAACCCAGCACGCTCACCCCAGCTCCTCTCACACACGACTGAATAACTACCTACTGGTGACAGCATTGTGTCACTGCCAGACTGGGGCTTAGAGCACCATCAACCTGGAATAAAACGTTTTCCCAATGTTTCGTTGCTCTGGGGCCATGCCTTGGATCTCCCCACCCTTTAAACCAAGGAATCCCTCCTGCTCAGTGCCCACTTTTTTTTGGATACAGCCATGAGTGCAAGCATGTGGATTCTATGCAGGCAGCAGCCAGCACCTCTGCTCTGCACTATGGAGCTCATGTCGACACCGTGCTTGGTTTCTGCAGTGCCCTCAGATTTCCTCCTCACAGGACAGGCGTTTGCACCATGCAGATGGCTGTATCCCACCACTGGCTTCCTGCAGCAAACCCCAGGCCTAGTAAATTTGTTTAGCTTGTTTTACACCCACTTCCTTCACCTTACTAATACGTGCTTTTCCACATCTTTCACATTTATTTTCAGGAAGTGTAATATTTTTTTATTTCTGAGAAGGGACCAAGATTGTTTTCAAAAGTTTATAGTTCATTATCAAATATCTGTGGACTGAAATACATATAAAAACTAAACTGCATCAAGTGGGCATCCGCAATCAAAATCTATTTATTAAAATAATATTGCTATGAACCTACATATGAAATGAACTTTATCAAATTATTCTGAATAAAAAGAAAGGACAAGCACTTACCAGAAGGTGATCTACTCCTCAGTCTAGAAGCATCTGGAAAAAGAAAAGAGAGTATCTGTGTTTTATTCATGATTGTATTACATACCTCATGGGAATGCTTCGAACATCAAATCTCTAATTCCCCAGCTGCATCTGCCTTCCCTTCCCAAAGTAAACCAGCTGCAGTAACAAGTCCCAAGTATGAGGGCACTGGGCATGGGAGGAGCTGCAAAGGCACCAGCTCCCTGTGGAGCTCCAGACCAGCACAGGCCCCCACAGCACGGCCCCTCTGCAGTGCTGCAGCCCCAGACAAGAGCTGTTACAAATCAGATGAGCCCAACATGAGATACTGCAACACTCAAAAGAGCACGTCAAAACCTCCCCTGGTCCCAGTAGCCCAGCCACCCTGTTTGCTCCTTTGTCTCCCTGGCTGCTCCAGCCGTGCTGGTCCATCACGACGGAGAGCAACGGTGCTCAGCAATGCTCTGGCGGGCACCAACCCCAGTTCCAGTGGGGACATTCCAGTGCCCTCAAGCAGCCGTGCCTGCCTGACCATCACACCGACAACAGGGCTCAGCTACGAAAAGAGGTCATGCTGCAAAGTGGCTCCAACTGTTTTCCTCTTGCAGCCAAGGGAGCCTTGAGGGAAGTGGCCCTGCCGAGCCTTCGCATGCCCCTGAGGAGGGCAGGATGGTCGCTGGGCCGTGGCTTCTGCTCAGGGAGCTTTCTGCTATTAAACTCCCAAATGCCACTTTGAAACATGTAACCTTCAGACAGTGGGGCAGCATTATAATTCCCTCAACACACTTCTGTGGAAGAACTAGAGCAAAACCAGGGCTCTTCACCTATAAAAGCACTGGTATTATGATGGTTAATAATGTTGGAAGTTTAAAATTAAAGTTCAAACAGATCTATTATGTCCAAAAAGAGAAGAAAAACCACCTAAATCATCCCGACAGGTAATTGCAAAATATATTGAGCTTCCTTTTCTGATAGATGCTTCGCATGTGGTAGGAAGAAGCAGAAAACATCATTAGCACCATTCACTTGAAGAACTACTTTTCCTCATAAGCAAAGACAACTCTGGCCTTTGAGACTTTCTGAATGGAAGATTTTCTCCCTTTGACCCTGTTATCCACCCAAACCCCGCACGGACCTTGGAAGTTCATCGCTTGTATTTAGCTTCACATATTTCTCCATAGCTCTGATTCTTCCCTCTATAGAACAACCACCATGAGCTGTTTTGATTTTTTTCTTTCATTAGAGACCATTATGGAAATATGCTACTGGAAAAGAAGAAAACATTTCCCTCCTACTGCAAATCTGCTGAGCTTCTCGTTGTCTAACAGGAGGAAGAGGGACAGATTAGCATCATACAGTCAACACTGAAAGACTTTACACATGTGCAAACCAGAAAGCTGGGACAAGTGGGTGCTGAGCTTCAGGTGATGAACTTTTCTGCTGTTGACACCTAGCAATTCCTCCCCTGCCTTCATTTTTCCACTTCAATGCTACAGGGAAAAGTGCAGAATCCCTTTACAGTGGCAGGCATGCTGAGTAACAGCTGCTGAATTACCTTTCGTTAATGTGTAAAACCAAATTATTTTCTATTTCAGTAGTAGTGCCCATTTCACCTTTAAAAGAAAAAATCCGGTATGTTTTATTTTGAAAGGAAGCTAATCCCTGAAATCCTGCCTCTGATGCTGCTTGTTACCACATCACATCACTATAAAATAAATCCATACTGCAAGTCAACAACAAATCATCAATAGCAGCAGCGTTTTCAGGGGCTGTTCATGCCCCACTTACCAGCTTCGGGGGTTTGTTTGCCAGCTCTGCCCGCTGCTGGCCAGCAGGGTTGGTGAGCACCATGGAGGTGAGTAGTGTGATGAAGCTGCACTGCAGAGACAGCTCTAAGGCTTGTGCCTCCAAGGTTTTCTGATCATTTTTGTGCGCTGAAATACTAAAGTCTGTGCTAATGATGAAGAAATAGCATACAGAGGCTATGAGCTGGTCATCTTCACATTCTTTTTCATGTTAGCTGTATCTTAACAGGTATTTTGTTGTTGAAGGGTAAATAGTCTTATTGAGATAACTCAGTTGTTCACATGCTTGAAATTATGGAGATGCTTAATTGTTTGCAACAGTAGAGCCTGTATATGGTTCAAATATATAAAAATAATAGATACACGATCTATGAAATGTCTTATGGACATACTTATTGTTCTTTTTACTAGCTATTGCCATTCACTTTTCTACAGACAATATTTCTTGATAAGTAACAGCAGCTCAACTCAAACCATGCAATTAAAATCTATTTCATAGTACATAATGAAAAATATTTTATACTGTTTTGATATGCATACACACACATACATATGCACACAGACAGTTAATGAAACAGCACTATCATAAACTGAAAGGCACCTCATGTTCCTCATACAGCACTGTAGTGTTCTTCCAGTGTAGCACGTTTGTAACATTATCTGCAGATATATTTCTGTTTCTTTGTGTTTTCTAGTAGCATGATTTGTGACTAAGGAATTTGTGTTTCAAGAAGTTAGAAATTTCTAATACGAAACATTAAAAGAGCTTATGATTTTTCTAGAAGCTGCTGAATGGTTAAGGAAGCCCACAGTCTCTCTATGAAATTTCCAAAGACGTAACTTTGATTTTGAAATACTTGCTCCTCTCTTTGTTGTCTGCTCCTTCTTTAAGAGTCAAGTCACGAGCATGCTGAAGTGGGAGACCATCAAAAGAACAGTTCCAGACTTCTACAGCCACATCATTAGACTTAAAAGAACATCTTTCAGTACCAAAGTGCCCTTTTTGTCCTTCAGCTTTGTCCTTTCCCATTGGAAAATGCAACTCCAAACTACCAAAGCAACATATATTTTGGATATATGTTTCTTGACTCAAAACAATGTTGAAAAAAGGAGGCAATGAAATTGTTCAATTTCAGCATTTTTGAGATGAATAATTCAGATTTTTTTTCTTCATTCTAAAAATACAAACCAGTTTCCTAAAAACGCTTGAAAGGCCGAATTATTATGGTTTTGAAAGGATTAAAATTAATCCTTTGCTTCTTTGTGGATGTACTTCAAGGTTTTTCTTTTACTGCAAATTCAGGAGGGGAAAATTGTTTTAATTCTCAACTATTTTCCTAAAATGGGAAAACAGCTGAAGGCCCAAGTGTAGAGAACATACGCCGCACACAAAAGACTTCCTGAAGTCTCCTATTGCACTGTTACAGGCATAAGAAATTTTAGCTGGCTAAAGTAGGCTTTTGTGTTAAGCGGTAGAGCTAAAAGAACACTTTGACCTCTACAAAGTTAAGAAGAATGGACCATGGTAGGAGATGTGTACACAGGTGCTTAGGACGGGTATAAGAAGAATGGGCCATAACTTTTCTTTTCTCTCTATGTCAAAAATCATATGGGGGTAGTTCAATGTCTTATGCGGGGTGATAGCGGGGAACCAATCAGGGTGAGGGGTATAGTAAAAGGTGATCATTTTATGCATGCTCGAATGATTTTGCTGTTGTTAGGAAATGAATAAATAGGCTGTGAAATTGTATGGGCGTTGGAACACACCTTTGAGGGGCCACCCTCTGTGTCTCCCCAGCGCTGCAAATAAAGAAGTGCCTGCTTATCTGCAACTGCGTAGATCAGTTTTTCTCGTCGTGATTGCAACCCCATCAACAGCACCATAAGAGACAGAATGGAGCTATGGTTTTCACAGTTAGTAAACTAAACACTTACGGACTGAGCTTTAATTTCAACTGGCAAGAGATCAAGCTCATTGCTGATTTTTCCAGATACGATAAGTTTGGATCCTTCAAAAAAAAGCTTGAAATTGTTCTTGGTTAATCCCTCAGTGGCATTTTCTGGATACTGCATTTCAATTTTCATTAATAGTGAGGTAGCCACCTCTTGATAAAAGCCCTAAAGAGAAGCAGAGAGAGAGCGAGCGCGTGAATGACTGCAAAGTTATGCAAAGCAATACGTTGAATGTCTAAAACTCCCCTAAAAATAAGGAAGCAAAGCTTTTTCTTCAGCAGTACAAGACTGCTGCAGACCTAGGGGAAAAAAATAAAGATTCTTCCCAAGGTTCAGCACACCTTCTCCAGCCAGGCTGGCAATGCCATGTGAAGTGTATTTCCCATGGTAATCCAAGTACCCAAGCAGCATCCCTATTAACTCCATCCCACCCAGTTCAGTGTTTTGCTTTAGCCACTTTTCACATCTAATTTTTTTAAACTTGGCTAATGTTGAGGATTAATATTTCTCTTTCTGGACTGAGGCTGGCGTTAAGGAAATCCAGTCTTTGCACACTCAGCCAAAACAGGTAGAAGTGGCTTCCCAAAGAGGAGAATTTCCCCAAAGTTATAACCCTTCTCCAGATGAACAGGAAAGATCCAGGCTGGTGGCACTGCAGAGCCAGATTGCCTGTGGGTGCCTCAAACTACCTGCTGATTTTTACAGAAAGCATAACAAACAACTTCCAATGGTGGTACTTCAAGTGGTTTGAAGTAGGACCCAAGCAGTTTTTGCACCATCACCTTCCCTGGACAATTTGTCTTTTTGCAGAGGTACAAAAATGTGTGAGTTTCCAGATTTGTCCAAATGCAGCTGATGTGAGGAGAACTTCAGCTTTGAGTCATGGTTAGGGTACAAACCCTCAGATACCCCAGAATCGCCCTTCTCCCTCCCCAGAATTAACAGATAAACTCAAATCCAACTCTTCATCTCAGAAAGTCTGTGGCTTTGCTGTTAGACTAGACAAACTGTCGTTGGTAGATGGCTTTTCTGGCACATTCCTTAGTTCTGACCTGTAGCTGCAGGGCTGCACCAGCGTTTTCATATATACGACGTGCTATTCCCCCATTACTTAGGGCCATCTTCTCCAGGAACTTATAACGGACATCAAAACTGAAGCCAAGGCAGAAAAGAGCTTATTTCCCATTGACTGCTTCCTGAAGGTTTTCTTGAATTACTTCCACATTACTCTCTCCTGTAACTGAAACAAAAAAATACCTCTGGGGTTTTGTTTTGTTTGGTTTTGGGGGTTTTTTTTAAAGTACAAAAAGCTAGCAGCATTTAATGGAAATTTCTGCCTAAAAGTATTTTTAAAAGAATTCAGAATAAAATATTAATAATATACGGGACAGAAGTCCATTAATTGATTTGGAGATGAAAGCACCACTCTGCATTTGAAGTGCCAGAACCTGATTCTCCCCCTTAATGACTTTTCCTAACTTCTACTCATGTTGTCATGGCTAAGAGCAAAATATCCTACAAGATTACAGGGCCAGAGGAGGTTTTTAGGACAAAAAGGGACGCACACACACACAATACAAGTTAACAGCACAAGGAGTGGAAACACTTGATCAAGCTTGAGAAGACAAGCACCATCCATAAAAATTATGTCCGTGAATTCAGAGAAGAATGGTTAACGGTGTAATTCAGACAAACTGCAAATTAATTAAGCCGTGCTTCCTCCCAGGCTCTCTGCATGATAAAGGGAAAAGATTTTCACACCATCGTCTTACCCCATTTGAGGAGCTGCTGATGGCTCTGTACTGAGAGCTGCTCTATCAGCACTTCCAGGCAGGAACTGCCGCTGCCTCCTGTACCAATGTCATGGAAGCAGCTCCGTTTGACCCCTTTCAGCCTGCTTTGCCAAGGAAGACAGTGTATGCCACAATTTGCCTGCCACTCCGCCCCAGCCTGATTTCTAGCCTGCTTGTGGGTATGCGATATGCTCGGGGATGTTTGAGACTCTCTGCTGCTGTACTAAGCAGGCAGCACTGTGAGCTGAGTTTTATTAAGCAAAAAAAACCCACAAGCAAATAAAGCAGTGCAGATCACACGACATGAAAGGCAGACTGATCTTATTAGTGGACTTACAGCTGAACTAATATTGCTGGCCTTGGAGAGATGCTGGTGCCACACAAAACTTAGATAAACTGTTCAGAACAAGTGATGCTTGTGCCACTGCATTGGCAGGTACCATTTACTTAACCCAACATTTCTGTCTCAACCCTCTTGTTTGTGTTATCATAGCTGATCACTAGTTAAGAGTTAGACATGGAAAAGATGAAAAAAATAAGAGGAGGGTGCAGAAATACAAGCAATACCTTTCGAATGGGACCATACATAATAAATGCAAAATATCGGTGTTTCAGCTCTAAGCATTTTACTTTCACGTTTCAGCCATGCCTGGAGTATTATATCAAATAATTCCCTTGAGTTTATAAACTGGGAAGCCTACGGTATTTAGCAAAACAACTCCCAGCTAAAGGACACGTAGCTGTGGGCAGGCAGGCTCTGCCATCGCTTTTTACAGCCCTTGCCAGCACCATCTCATCATCACCCTCTCTACAACACAGATCCAGTGACAGCCCAGCCTGTTCATACCAAAGCTCTTCTGAAACAGGCTACGTCTATCAACATCTGGGATGCAAGCGTAAAAGATAAAAATGAAGGAGAGAGAAGACTGATGCTAGTTCTCACTGACCAGAAGTGGGCTGGCCATCTGTCAACAAAATAATCATGGAGACGCTCTCTTCTGGCAGCCTTTCGGCTCTACCCAGCACACTCGTGGCAGTCAGCAGGGCACAACTGATATCTGTGCCCGTAATAAGAAAACAGGCACTCACCTAAACAGGATAACTGTCCAAAGAAATCAGTCCACTTCATCTGCAGGGGCCCTGCAGAATTGTTTAATATTTTCTGCAGGAAGTAATCCTTCAGAGAGATGGGGATTTAGGGGTTTAGCCTGCTGGGATTAATTACATTGTATTGTATGGCAAAGGCAATGCTGGAGTATTCTTTTGGGAGCATTTACCACACTTATGACATGGGAAATACACACATGTCTAAAGCTATTAAAAAGTGCTTAAATAAACACACTCATCTGTTAACTTACATTTAAGAGCCTTACTTGAGAAGTGTGTGACCAATGAAGCAGGGGTCAGTGCTTTGTGATCCATTACCTGCTCAATTTTTCTGCCTGCCATGGAGCCACTTTGATCTATAACAAAGATGATCTTTTTGGGAAACACTGGCATTTCATGGGGTGTAAAGTAATGCACAAGATACCCACTGACAATCTGAAATACAGAATGGGAAATCATGTATAAAATTACACCTGAATAAATAAATACTGCATCTTAATGTTCTGGCATAGCAAGAGGCAGAGTGCATACTCAGCAGTTCTGTCTTCTAGATAAGCCCAAATCAAATAACTATTAAAATGTATTTCCTAGCTGGAAACAAGACTACCTGTAGAAAGCAAATTACAAGAGAACAGCATATATATATATATTTGTAAATATATCTGTCTATAAATATATATACCTTATATGCCTCAGTGCCATACATATGATATATCTGTATCATCACTGTATATTATGTTGCCTCTTTATTACCTCCTATGAGCACATCCCTGCTCATTGACTGTGACTGCCATATCTTTAAGCACATCCATGTGTACTTCATTAGTGAAATGGTATGGAAAATAATGCACGTTATTCCTTAGGATATGTGTTAGCCCATCAATATTTTTAAGTTCCTGCTCTCTAGTTATGCCTCAGTTATCACAAAAAATGAAACCAAGCAGTCGTTTTAATAGTTATATAAATCACATTCCTCTCAACTTCATTTACAAAAAAGTAGTAAAAAACTTTTTCTGTGGACTTTTCTCCTTGGGGTACTCTGAAGCAGCTGCTCTGTCACCCAAAAACATCACCTAAGATTAACTCAAACAAATCAGATGCCCCTTTAAGCGCTTAACCCATGGAAAGAGACCTCAAAACCTCACAGCTTTTTGTGTTACTATTTATTTGTTCTCCCAGATATTGATTTTGCTGCATGTTTTTCAGCTCGGTACCTTGTGCCCCATCCGATGTTTGGCAGGTTTGAAACCCTGCTTGGGCCTCCAGCCTCTCACTGGTTGCACAAGCAGGGATGCCCTTTGAGCGCTTGTGTTTCTCCTGCTCTGGTGCTTCCAGAGCCCCCCACACTCCAGGGAGGAGGGCACCATCCTGGAGCTACCCCGGAACATCCCACAGGGTGGCTGGACTGGGAATGGCTTGGAGCACCCACCTCTGCAAATACCTTTCTTTTTTTTCCTGCCTGTTTTAAAGACCCTACCTGTGCTTCAGCAGTGACACTAAGAGGTGTTGATCTGGACATCATCAGCCTCACGGTAGTCCAACAGTTTCTCAAAACAGAAAAAAAGCTCAGCAGCAGAGCAGATCATTGCACTTCTATTTTTACTCTTCCAGTCTCACAAATCTTTTGACTGACTAATTTATCTTTAGCAATTTTCATCATTAATCTTTACTTTGCTCACCAATTAATAGCATCCACCGGCTTCTTCCTAGTTAGGGCAGTGGCTGAAATGAAAAAGTTTCATCAAGCTGAACTTGGCCATTCAGCACGAAGCTGTGACCAGGCTGGGACTGTTCCTCCTGGGGACATCTTCTCCCAGAGGCTGTCCAAGTATCCCTGCTCGTCTCCGCTCGTGTTTGCTGCCCTGCCACGCTCAAACCTGCCCATGGCGTGTTCAAAGGAGAGGTTTTGCCACAACCCTGGCTCATGGCTCACTGAGGCAGCACAGTCATGTCATGGCCATCACTGGCCTTGTGGCACAGGAGGAACTTGTCCATGCAAAACCCACCCTGCCGCCACATGCCCAAGGGATGCTGTGGAAATGAGGACCTGCATCCCCTGTGCTTGCCCAGCCCCAGCAGCATTTTAGGCTGTGAGCAGCACAAAAGAGCACGCAGCGGGGTGCAGCATGGTGAGGGGCATTGCTGTACCCCTAGTGAAGGAGGCAGGAGATGACTTGATGTGGGCATGTACCTGAAAACAGTGGGGAGCCGCTTGCTGCTACTCCCCAAGGTGCCACATCTACAGCTTCTTACAGAGCCCTCGGCTGCCCCTGCAGCAGCCACAGGACCTGCCCCTGTCTCCCAGAAACCCTGCGTTTCAGCTGCCTTTCACACTTTTCTGAATAGGCATGACGAAAATGAAAACCTTCAAACACAAAGATTCCTCTGTTTCTCTAATACTGATATTTTTAAAATTAGACCAGTCGCATGCACCCCAAGATGTTACAAAACCCAGTTTGCTCCTCCAGACAGTACAGGTAACTGTCTACTCCCCTCCTTTCCATTTCACATAAATTACTAAATGCCTGCCAGGAATTGCCTGGTGCTGCAGCAGTCCTCATTTGGTCCTGCTATAACAGAGCTGTGTCAAGATCCAAACTTCATCCAGAGGCGAAGGGATACCCATTGATCCCTCAAATTTGATTGCTGGGGAAAAAAATCAGACGTCTGCAAATGCTCTCCCACCACATTTACACCGTAACAGCCCAAACAACTGACCAAAAAGGCCTTAAAAAGGACCCAAAGCTCTGAAATCATGACACTAAACACCTGAGGCTCCCCAGGTGGTGGTTACCAGCGGAGTCACCTGCGTTACTTGGCCAGCTACCGCAATACCACCGGGTGGCCAAATGGGCAAACAAGACAGCCTTTTAAAAACCCCAAAAAACAACAAGTAAAGCAAATACTTTTTGAGCAATAGTTTCTGCTAATACTATGAGAGGAAAAGATCATCAATGTGAGCAATGTCCTCTCGTCCGTTTTGGAAAGACCAGATTTTCAAATGAAAAGCCAGTTTAGCTGAGTTAATGAGTAACTTGTATTTGGGGTTATTATGTAGACTTTGAAGAGATCCAGAAACTTAATATTTACATGTTAAACATAGCTAAAACTTGGACTTGCTTGCTGCTTATTTTTCCAACAGATCTTTGCTGTTAAACGTTAGAATCTTAATGTTTCATAACACAAAGTTAAGAAAGTATTAGATTTTCTTTTTAAACTTATATCTCACTGTGGCACATGGAGTCCCACAGGGGATGTGAGTCTGTGCAACAAGCTACATGTTTTGATGCGTGCATCTCTACCATTTCCAACAGTAATAATTTGAAAGAGCACATCCTTGCCATTATCTCAAGCAATTCAGAGATTTGGAGACTCAGCAAAATTCATGTGTGATCTTACAGCTGGTGATTTCTTCAAAGCTTGTGACTCCCTGCTCAACTGGCCCATGAGAGGTACAGAGTAGCCCTCTGGAAACATCCCTTATTGTTTCCTGTGACAAACCGTAGTCCTTGTTTGTCAAATAACAAAGTCATCTGTGGCTTGTCTTTAGCTGAACAGCGAAAAGAAAGTAATCAGACCTTCCCTGGACTCCCTAAGGAGAGAGGTGCTAAGTCAGTGCCTGTACATACACATATATAAGTGCACAAAGAAGCCACAGAGCTCCCAAAAAACAACAGCTGTGCATGGGAGCACATCTGGCCTTGTCCGGCCCTGACGCAGCTGCAACACATCCAGCCAGGGATTCTGCAAAGCTGCCTTTAACCACGTGTGCTGTTTGCACATAGGGTTAGTGCTGGGAGAACTCTGCACCTGAATTTATCTGGAAACTGATGGGGACGACTCTTTTCACCTCCTATTTTATAATGAAATCTTTGT
>NW_010202532.1:19090-37887 GCF_000695765.1 Mesitornis unicolor
GCAGGGTCTTCGAGCAGTTCCTGTGAAGTTTTTGTTGGTCAGGTGTTGGCTTGTAGCTCTGGAAAAAAGAAATTCTCTTGAAAGTCCAAATTGACACACAAATAATTAGGGACAGTGTTATACCAGCATAATTTCTAAAATACGTGCTCACTTATGTGATGTTTAGGTAGTCTCTTAACATAAGACAGCTTGTATGACTATTTAAAAGGTATTTTTCTGAGTAGTAGTTATGTCTGCCTCTTCTACACATTGTGGGGAAATACATGGGTTTTAAGGCAGTGGGGTAGACAGACCCTGTACAGAACCCATTTCAAAAATTCGCCTCCTCAGCTCTACAGCTGGGGAAATCAAGGCAAGAAGCAGAGGTCAGGTAGCAAACCCTCACGAGCCATTGCTGCGCCGCACAACCAGGGCGCCTCTTCACAGGGTGCTTGTTTTATTGCAAGGCCTTCAGCAGGCTTCATTTGTTCATTCATTACCAGTGCAAGAACATAAAGCAGTTGAAATCTGGAAAATATCAACAGTACAGGAAGAGTAACACCACCAGGGGCTGTAGTTCAGAGGATCTCACAGGCGTAGGCTGCTGTTGCATCAGCCCCCAGTTCCTGTATGCATTTACATGAACACACGTGCACGAGTACGTTAACGTGCAACCAGCCGGTGCTGTGGAGAGGTGCAGTCTGGAAGGACCTCCTCTCCCCTCAGCTCTGAGCAGGTGAAGGTTGAATCCTGCCCTCCCATCATAATTCCCCTGCCCATCAGCTTGGCCCTGGCAGCTCCAGGATAGCAGACAGCCCTTCCTCAGCTTTTTCATATTGCTTTTTGACAGCACTTTCCCCCTTGTAACTCCATGGTAGATGATGCCATTAATTGTCCTAAATTAACACAAAGAACCTGCAGAAATAAGTGCACATCTATTTGCTTTGTTGCTGGTTTATAGACAAAGCATCCAGATGGAGGGTGTGCTTCCAGTGGCCTTGGCTTAATGAGGAGATGCTAATGCAGGGCTCAGTAATTTATGACTTTGGCAGACATTTTACAGGTTCCCATAAAGAGTCTGCTGAGCACAGCCTGGTCTTACAAGGTCTGTGGTTTAAGTAATTTTTTTTAAAAATAAACTTAACTACTTTCAGGAAGACCGTTTATACTATTTGCAAATACTGTATCATTTACAGCATGGCATGGAAATGTGTATTTTAAGAGAGAAAAAGTACATTTACTATACATTTGACTAACTTCTACAACCTGGATCATGCTTTAATCCTTTAAAATGCCAGGATTATACACTTTAGTGGCCCAAGATCCCCAAGCGCCAAAGCTTTAAGTGGATCTGTCATTAGTTTTCTAATACTCACATGTAAAATCACACAGACATTAAAACCAGCTGCTTTAAATCCCAAAATTCCCAATACCTTACCTTGCTGCCCTGCTGCATCTGGGCTGCACGTCTGTGGGATGCAGAGGATCCTGCGCTGTGCTAAATCGGCACCAACAGACCTGAAGCCAGGTCTGAAATGCAGTGCTCCCCTCCAGTTACCCAGTCTAGCCAATTTGCGGTATTCAGTCACTTGTAGCATAAAAAATAAAGTAATAACACAATTTTGCCCCACTTGTCCTTCTCCATTGTTTTTCTAATTATTAAACAACCTCTTGGCAACTTCTTTTAATTAAGGAGGGTTTGTGAAACCTGACGCAGGGACAGTACAGTAGTTCCAGTGCTACCAGGGTGAGAACCTTTTTCACAGTGGTTTTTTTGGTCGTCTGTTCTTTTCGTTTTGGGCTTGGTTTTTTGTTTGTTTGGTTGTTGGTTGGTTTTATCTTCAAAGCCCTGGAAGGGGACCTTCTCAGAGGAAAAGGCCATGCTGAGTTACCTGTGAGGAACCTGGGCCCCATGGAGAAACAGTGACCAGGAGAGAAGGCAGCGTCTTGGCTACAAATAACACCACTAGCAGCATCTTTGTATTTTTAAGGAAACCTCTGCCTTAATCCCAAACGATTTGCTGCTGCCTTATGTGCACCCCACTCCACAGCCTCTCTGGGAGCTTTACACATGTTTTATTCCTCAAGGATTTGGAACAGAAAAGGCAAAGGTTATATTTGTCACGGTGCAGAGAGAACCTGCAATACCACTTTCACCTGAACCAGGTCTAGCCTGCATAAAATAAAAGTGATTCTTTAAAGGTAGCACCTACCTACTGTCCCCTGATGTGCTGCCTGGGACTCAGGGGGTGCAAGAAGCGAGGCAGCTGCCAACAAAGCAGAGGATCCTCCATGCTGGAGCACACAAATCCAGCAGAGGGGAAATACTTTAGTTTATAAGCTTAAGTTTAATGTAGCAAATCAAGATGTAAATAGAGTCAAAAACAAAACCCCTTCCACTTAGAGCAGGTTTGCTGCTGTACAGAGACAGCAAGTCATTTGGCCGCCTCAGTCAGGCAGGACACGGCACCCATGCTGCTGGTCTGTCACCCCGCTTCTCACTTGAATCAACGGGGGGACCTCGAAGAGCCACTGGGGAACGGGCTGAGAGCCCTCCCTTGGCGCTGGGGCACGCTGACATCCCAGCACCCCACCTGGCACAGCCATGATGGGGAAGTCATGGCACCACTGCCCTGAGGGGCCATAAGGGAGCTGTGAGGGGAAGGCCCTGAGGGCAGAGCCCTGCCACACACCCCAGCTCCGAGAGGCAGCACGGGTTTGGGTGAAGCCTCCAGGTTTCTGTGGTGCCCCTTCGAGCAGCTCCTCCTCAGCTCGCTGCTGGTGAGGGCACAGCATGAAGAAATTACACTGCTGCTACAACTGTGTTGTCTTTGCATTGGACAGACGGGATCATAGCTCGTAATGCCAAAGTGTCCACAGAATGAATCTGAGCCAAAATTGAAATTAGTCACCAGTGTGCCAAGCTGTGTCCAAGGAACCTTTTTTTATTAAACCATTATAGCAAACACCATTCAACACATAGAAAGAAAGCACATAGTAAAAGTTTACATGGAAGTTGTACCCTTTGACACGAGTCTATTCCCTACCTAATGACTTACAACAGAAATTAGCTTCTAAGGTCTACAGTGAGTTTAGCGTAAGGGGCAGAAATCTGGGAAAACGTTACGACAATTATCTGGGTGAGACACATCCAGCTGCAGAGTCAGCCAAAGACGCTCTTGGCTGGCTCTTCTTTAGGCTTCTCAAAGACTGTTTCACCTCCTGTCCGATCTCGGCTGAATATGGAAGGTGCTGCAGAGCCCATTTGTTCTTGGAAAAGAAAACCAGGAGAGGCAATCAGTGAAGCAGCACACCAAATTCAAGGAGTAAAACTAGTGCTGCTGAAACACATATACACATTTGATAAATATTTCATCCATCCATCAACTTCCCAGACCTTAAAGCACAGCACTCCCATCCTGAGGTGGGGTCATTAGTCTTGACTGGCTCCAAATCCCCACCAGAAACTTGGAAACTACTGAGGTTCAGGCTACGGTGCTGAAAAGGGATTAAAATTAATCCTTTTCCCTTGGACTCTTCCACTGGTTGACCACACTGGCAGCTCTCGGTGCCATCAGGATGGTGGATGCAAAGCCCCTGCACAGCCAGCCCAGCCTCTGCTGTTTCAGAGGCACACCTTTTCACTTGAGAAGAGCAAGGAAGTAGATGTTCTACTTTGGAAGGCTGCTCAATTGTTTCCATCAAGGAGACTTACCACACTGCTTCATCACTTGGTAGGTTTTGGATTTTATTTCCTGGTTTTTAGAAAGGTTTCCTCTGGCTCCTTTGAGGTCTTCTTCCTTCACTGGAGGACGCTTCTTTTTCACAGGGGCTGGCTAAGAAACAAACATATTGCCCACGCATCAGTATTTTGTGTTTAGAAGCATAGGGAACAAAGCTGCCTTGACCTAAAGACTGCAGCATACAGAGCTGCTAATACAATATTCCACCTACTTCAGTTCTGAGACTGCATCTCTAGGCACCACCTGTAAAGCTAAAAACAGTTGTGGAGGGAAACAAACCCCCCAAGGCCTGCAAACGGCTCAGCAGCAAGTCCCAGGGAGCCAGCAGAGACAGAGCGTGCGTGCTGGCTTGGGCCAAGGGTGGGCTGACTGCACTGGAGCCTTCGGCATGTTTCCTGCTGGCTGCAGATTGCCAGGAAGGCTCAGAATAGCTCACTGGCAACTCCATTTGCATGTGTTGTGGGAAACACAACATTCCCAAGACCTCTGGGGAAAACACTCCATGCGCAGCCAAAGCAAGCGAGGGGAATGGGTGGTAGCAAACCCTTCACAATTCCCAAGAGCTTTTGGTTGGTTAACTGGTTAATTAAACATCCCTACAGCCAGTGTTTCATTTGTCCACCTGCAATCAAAACTGGCATGTGATAGGAACGGTCCCTATGCCCATGGCATGGCCCACAGGCAGCCAATATGGACCTGTGTTGAGTCCAACACAGAAAGAGGAAAAAACCTCCCGTTTTGTTAATGGGAATACAAAACCTGCCAAGGTCCTTCACCCACTATTGGCAAGAGACAATAACTGCAAGGCTTCTTTCCACCCAGACAAGGGACTTCTTGGGAACGGTGTAAGGAAAGAAGGCACTTGAGATGCACCGAGACACAGCCGGGCTGAGCAGAACTGTTGAATTTCACCTGGTCATTTTAAAATAAAACCTCTCATGCTTTGATTACAGGTGGACTTATCAGCAGGACAGCTGCTGTGGATTAGTTGACCCCCAGATAAAAAGTAAAAATGCCACACAGAAAGGTTACTGTGAGGCACAGGGGTGAGCCCCAGCCCGGCCAGCGTCACAGCCACACAAGGGCTATAATTGCTCCCAACGCAGGAGCCGTTCCCAGCTGGCACAGCAGCGCAGACTGTGCTTTATCTCCTCCTGTCACAAGTCAAAAAGTGTTGGTTAACAAGACACGCAAGTGGTTTTTTTAAGTCTTTCTTTGGAGTAAAGAAAATAAGCTGAAGCGCATTACTGTATGTGGTCACAGAATCACAGGATCTCAGGAGTTGGAAGGGACCTCGAAAGCTCATCCAGTCCAACCCCTGCCAGAGCAGGATCACCAGACCAGGTCACACAGGTCAAAGGACTGTGCTCTTCTACTCTCCCTGTGCTCCTGCTCTCGATCCCACTCACCACGGAAAGCTCTCAGACTGAGGAGAACTCTGCCAAGCACGCGTAGCTTGTGTTGAAAACATAACACGTACGTGTAAAACTCAACGTTTCTGAGTTAATTTTAAGATGCTTTGAAACCAACACAGTAAAGACAACCCATTAGTTACAAAATGAACATATAAGTGTTTAATACAAAATGTAAGTCTCAAATATCGTAACCTAATAGTTCTAATTTTCGGTTGTGCTCTCTCTTTTCCTGCATGTTAATACACAGCAGCACACTTCACTGTAGCCATGTTCCTTCAAACCTACTGCCAAAATTTCCAATCTCTGTCTGTGGAAGCGTATCAGAAAAGCAGAAATCACTGCTTCTGTAAAACAACCCAAACCAGAGCAGTGGAAATGGTTTTTCCCTTACAGAAATAAAAGTATTTATGGTAAAACTGAACATTTTAAGACTAAATTAATTGACCATATAGAGGGTAGCTGCTTTCCTTCTTCATCAAATAATCCCTCCTAACAATTTACTTGTTCAAATATGTAAACAGAGCATTTAAGTACGTTAACATAATCCAACAAGTAACACAGAGCAGAAATGCCGAATTCACTGGTTAATGGGAGCAACTTGCTGATCAGCTATTCCAAGCAAACTAAAACAGTAACGCGTTCGTCGGGCACCCTGCTCCGAGGACAGCCCGCCTCATACAGATGTCCCCATACCTGTGACATAACTGTGGGGCTCACTCGACTGTAATCCCTTCCGAGGTTGTTCCCTGGCTTTGCTTAAATCCAGCCCGTGTGCTCTGCCGACGTCTGGCTTTTTCCCTTGACTTATATAGAGCATCTAACACAAAGTCATTAGCTGTGTCATTTTCCCAAACCAGAAGCCAGGATGATTCCGGTTGACAGAGGCTGTTGTTGTTGAAGGGTTTATTCTTGGCGATGACTCGGGTTTGCAGTATTTACTGCACCCTGTGCCCGGGGACAGAGGGATTTGGGGACTGACAAGAGCAGGCAGCTGTGGCACTGGGACCACAGGGAAGCCCGATCCACGACAAAAACAAATTCCTGGGGAGTCTGCTGGGGCTGTATTTATAGCTTTAAAAGGCAAAACAGAAACAAAATTGACTCTGAATCCTTTCGATGTGCGAGGGGGGTGGGAAAGTGAGTTTCTCTCTCAGAGTAACAAAATACGTACTAAGATTATATAAACTGAACATCTGAAGCATAACATTGTGCCCTAACTTGCTTTTGCGCAGGGATCTTTACCAGAGGAGCATTTTCTCTGTTTTGGAGAGTTAATAAAATGGGACATGGCGTTACGCACACGGTTCTATTGCTGAGCTTGCTCTGACGCCAGCTCTTATGCATTTAAGAGTGTAAAATCACCTTCTACTTACATCTGTATTAGTAAGTTTAATCCTTTCACCCGTCATCTGCATAGGAATGGACTACTCAGACATGAGTAAATTCAGTGTTCCCCACTGTACACACTGACAGCAGTAAAACCTTTTCCAGAACTTTTAAGATTTGTTTTCTAACTATTTTTTTAATTCAGTAGGAAAAAAAGAATCCTCATAAGTGTGAATTCTAATCTTTATTACTGGGAAAGGGTCGGGTGGAAGGTTGTTTCCTTTTTAGTTTTACAGGGTTTTTTTTACATTCATTCTTTGCATCATGCAAAAAAGAAATCAGCTTCTGTGACTGCACCCAACATCTACAAAGAACCAAGGTTCCAGCCAGGTGTGGTAATACAAGAAAGGCAGAGGTGGCAACCTCCAAACATCTTTTACTAGAAACATCAACTGTCGCAGTGGTGCAATCTGCTGCGGCCTTTTCTCAAGCTTTGCCTGCGTTTTGTTTAGGCTGCAGAGGGAAGCACAGAAGGTAAAATAAAATTGATATTTTCCATTATGAAAACATCACACCTATACCGCAGCACTAGTGCTATGCCATCAGGACCATAGGATTTGTCGGTGTGAACTATCCCCATTTTGCCTTTTAGGTAAACTCTTTCCAGACCTGAGAAGACGCTTTCCTTTACGTGACTACTGGGGGAATTATTTGTAGGTTAAGAAGAAGTTTGGTTGTTATGTACTTAGCCATTCCTTATTTGAACGTCTATTTTAAACCTACGGCTTGCTAAACTAGAAGGAAAGTTTCTGGCCGAACAGCAGTACCTCTTAGCAGGCTACCAAAGTAGATGGGAAAAAACTCCTCAACTTTAGGAAAAACAGCAGATCATTTTTTCTACTGTACAAAGTAACACCTCTGCTTCTCTACACAGGTGTTTCTACAGTCCCATAAGCACCACCATTCTGGTGCTATCTGTTTCAACAGGAAAGCAGCATTCTGCATGTTTAAGGTGAACATTTAGAATTCAAGATGCTGAAATTATTTTCCCCTCCAGCTTTCAAAATGGCTTCATTTAATTAGCACTATATCTTCCTCACTCGAAAGCAACAGGCTTGTGCTTTCATGGCAATTTAACTTATACAAACAAAATGAAAACACCTTCAGCTTGCAGGCTACTCAGGGTGGGAGATGAGGAGCTTCAGAGGTAGGCATCATATCCCAACGTTTCTAAGACATCTTCTATAGCCCGGACAATTCTGTTCTCTTGGATTATACATTTCCTAGACCAGTGCTGAACAACAAGCACAACCATTTCCTCTTACAGATCACAGGCTCATTTATACTTACCAAAAAACCAACCTAAAATCTACAGTTACTTACATTTCAGACCAGAAATCCTGTTCACCTGGTTGAGGTCCTGAGATCTGTTAAATGGGACATGAATGACAATGAAATAAGATAGGCTTGTTTATTTAATAGCCACTATTGCTAGAAAGCTGCCAGGCAGAAAAGGACCTTGAGTTAACTGGTTGACAACCGACTAAACATGAGCCAGCAGTGTGCCCAGGTGGCCAAGGCCAACAGCATCCTGGGCTGTATCAGAAATGGTGTGGTGAGCAGGGGAAGGGAAGTGACTGTGCCCCTGTACTCAGCACTGGGGAGGCCGCACCTCAAATCCTGTGTTCAGTTTTGGGCCCCTCACTACAAGCAGGACATTGAGGCACTGGGGTGTGCCCAGAGAAGGGCAACAAAGCTGGTGAAGGGTCTGGAGAACAAGAATTATGGGGAGCACCTGACGGAGCTGGGATTGTTTAGTTTGGAGAAGAAGAGGCTGAGGGGAGATCTTATCGCTCTCCACAGCTACCTGAAAGGAGGGGGTAGAGAGGTGGGGGTTGGTCTCTTCTCCCATGTAACCAGTGACAGGACAAGAGGAAATGGTCTCAAGTTGTGCCAGGGGACGTTTAGATTGGATATTGGGAAAAAATTCTCTACTGAGGAATGGTCAAGCACTGGAAGGGGCTGCCCAGGGCGGTGGTGGAGTCACCATCCCTGCAGGTGTTCAAGAAGCCCATGGATGTGGCACTTCAGGACATGGATTAGTGACCATGGTGGTGCTGAGTTGACAGTTGGACTTGATGATCTGAGAGTTCTCCTCTGTGATTCTTTCATCTTCCACTGCAATGCAGTATGGAAAACTCCTTCGCTGAGGAACGGCGGCAGCTAAAATATGGTGATGACCATGGAGAAATTAGTGAAATTAGTGACTGTACACACATCTGGCCACTGTGATTTTGAGGAGCGACAGATCTTACAGAAGATTTGCTGCTCCAGGAAACTGCTAACATCCCTCAGTGGAATGATCAGCTTGATCGGTTGAAGATTATTCTTTGAATTCCCTTTAAGGAGGCAGTGGGTATGGGACAGGACTGCTTGTGTGTAGTAGGTGGGGAGTAATGAATGTAATGAATCTTTTTGCTCAACAAAAGAGGAAAAAAACCCACGCTAGGCTACACTCATTTTGTTGGGTGTAACAAGGGAAGTCCAAGCTGCTTCCCCAGAGCTCCAGAGACAACTCTGCACTACACAGGTAACATGGAGGAGCGATGTCTTAATCGGAAAAGAATCAGCACTGTTTTGCTCTTCTCCTCTTTCATGGTTTTGGGAAGCAGTAGATATTAAAGCAAGGAAGACATCAGTCATCTCCATCATGTTGCCCTCTAGAGATGGGGGACAGAGAGGCTTCCTGGTCCTAGAAGTAGACATCCCTACCTGGTCCTTTTCTGTCTCCAAGAAGGCACTACATAAGTTCTGTGATAAAAGGCACTGCACAAGCAAACTTCACGAAATCCTCAGGCATCTTCCCTCAGCTTGCATTTCTACTACCTGCTGCAAACAAATCAGAAGGGGCACAGAAGATAAAACAGCTTAACAAGTTACTGACTTAGGCCGTGCCTCTGCCAAGGGGCAGGACACTGGAGGTACATTCAGAAACGTCTACATTTCACACATTCTTGTTGCCAACAACCAAAAGGTGGCTTTGCTTGAAAAGCTGAATGCAGGCTGTGATAATCAGCTGTGTGGGTAAAGCATTTTAACAAGGCCGAATTGGACAGAGCTTTCAGCAACCTGGTCCACTGGGAGGTGTCCCCCCATGGCGGCGGGGGGTGAAACTAGATGACCTTTAAGGTCCCTTCTAACCCAAATATGCTATGATTACATGAACAACATCCTACACTCCCAAAAGCCTCAGGGCAGTGTTCTGCAATCTCCTGGGTTGCATGCATTGAAGGTTTTAATTTCAATACGAAAATACAAATGGTTATTCGCCATGTGTGCGCATGTAGAGGGCAAAATCCCCCCTCAGGGAACAGATCTGATCTGAGCTTGCAAGGATTCTTACAGCTGTAAACAAAATTTGCTACTTAATAGTGGTCCCTCCAACTGAATTGGGACTTGCTGTTTAGGTAAATTAATATACTGAAATTAAAACCAACGTGAGACTGCAAAAGATTAGATCTGCAGTTCTGAAGCTAAACTCCAGGAGCAAAACCTGCTCCCCACAGTGGCACGTTACAAACATTGGAACACGCACGCTTCTAAACAGAACAAATGCAAAGCAAGTGTAAAAATCTGTAATAAGTGAAACTTTATTGTAAACCATTAACCAATGTCGTTACATCAGATATCCTCAGAAGTTTAAGGTAACACCACTGATTAAACAATATGGTCCAAACAGAGGGCAGCAGAATACAGCTGTTTGTTTTGCTCACATACGCTATACTCTGAATTAACTTACAAACAAACCCAACATTCAGTTTGAGACGGATACCCACGGAAAACAAGCACACCTACAAAAGAGTCCCTTTTTTAAAGATACTGCAGTTTTACTTTGTAAAACCATAGTCGTAATTTTCAGTAATTGAACTGGAAATTTTACCTAAAAAAGTTCGCACACCTATGCTGTAGATCTACTCTGACTTGATGTGGCTGAATTTATTTGCTTTCAGTACTGGTTTCTCCCGTAAAAAGCACAGCAAAGTTGCAAACACGGGTTAGTCAAGTACAATGGCAGAAACTTCTTGGGATGCTCAGCTCTCAGCAGAGCAGGAGAGCCCACGCCTCCCTCTCCAGGCACAGCTGGAATTGGAGCAGACACCTGGGCAGGGATCACTTTGCATTGCTCTAATTTGCAACTCAATTTCTGAGTTTTCCCTGAAGAAAAGCAATAGTACATTTTAGTTAGCAACATTAACATACATTTACCTACTTAAAGTAAGACAAGGGGACCTGAACATATTAAAGCCAGAACTTGAAAACTACATCTTATACAACACTGGTGTTTTAAATTTACGCAGATGTATCACAGGTCAGATACCGGAAAAAGTGAATACATGGTTGACCATTTGTGGTAAATTCGATCTCCACCAATACTTCTGTAACTTTTCTGTAAGTTACAGTCCCTTTCTCTTACTTTGGCATATACTACATAGCTTATTTCCATAAAACCATCACATTTTTTAAAGCACAGTCTGAATTAAACCTTTGCTATGAGTTGTCCTGAAGTATGTTTACCAGGCATAAATTTAGAGAGACAATTTGAGGATAATGCAAATATCATCATGTTGTACTATTATTACTGGATCAACTCTCCACGAAAAATTCACTACTTCAGACTGTACTGCCAATACATTTCAATGAACAGTAAGACATAGTGAAGCACTAGGCACATACTTCCTTCTCACACGTGCAAGCTGTTCATACAAGAGCACTTGTCCTACACGTACCTACTGCAAGGAGTCCAATTTTTATCCTACAAGGAAGAAAACTGCCGATTTTATATTTTCCATCTCTTTCACATGATAACAAAGAATGGGGAAAACCTCCCAGTTTTTGTTATTTGGCGAAGATTGCAAATACAATTTTTATCTTAGAGAAAGTTAGAGCCGTTGTTTTCCCTCTGAAGCTATGCTCCTCCTGTTACTACTGTGGCATTTAAAACACTTGTGTCTCTTTGGCTCACAGTGCTTTACTACATCATCTTGCTAAGCACATCAAAATCTCAAACCAAGTGACATTTAAGCAGTTAAGACAAGAAAGAGTAGGCATTCACATACCTTTGCTATAACCGTCTTCAAGACAGCGCTCCATAGTGCTTTACACTGTTTTGTAATTGGTCAGTAAGTTTGAGGTCTGCTCAAAACGAGTATTTTTACATGATTAAGGCCATAATTTTATACTGACACTTCACAGACTAAACACGAGACCAGAAAGAGAAATAAATTTGATAACTTAAGTAACAGGAGAAGAAGGAGGAAAAGAAAAATAAAACGAAAGCTTGTACAGTTAAATTAGTGTGTGCCGCTCAGTTCTCTCTGGTAGCTGATGAGGGTAGTGATGGCTGTGCAGTGTATGCAGCACGTGTTGTATAGCTTTATTTCACTATCTGAAACAGAACAAATCCTACGCTAAAAAAACATAAATGCTGGACAAGAGCCAGTCCTAGCTCTCAAATCCCTTTGGAAAAGTGAGATCTGCTGATGAAAATGAATTCCTCAAAGTACTGTGCTTTTGGAGATATGCACCCGCCCAGTGGTAAAGATTCAAGAGAAGATGCAAGTCACAATCAATGAAAATAGAAACCAAAAAAACTTAAAACAGAGGCAACACTGATTAGGGACATTTCCCAATCCCCCCCACCCCCCAGTTCGGAGTAACTCAGTTAAGCTTCTGTTGTCATTAGTTTCTAGATTTAGTGTCAAAGAAACACTTAAACTTATTGCAGTTATTACAGTTCAGTGCACAGTCACAGAGGTCAGTGGCTCAACTAAACTCACAAATGTCAGGTTTGATAAAAACGTCCCTTCTAGCCAGCTGGACACGCTGAGGTGTACCTGAAGTCTCAGAACATTGTGTTCACCTCGGCAGCCAAGCAGTGGACAGGAATGCTGGAACAGTGAAAATAAGTATGGGAGTGCACAGTTCAGTATTTACTAAGGCCTGAGAACCCCATTTAAGTGGTCTGGATAATAAATCACATTAAGACCTAGTAAATCTATAAAAATGTAAAAAATCTTAAAAAGTTCTGAGCAGTTCTCCAATGAAACTGTTTGGTTTAAGGCTTGGAACATCTCTTATGTCCACATACTACAACAGATTTGCAGTTAAGGTCTTTTGTCACCTCTTGAACACATCACCTTGTCCTGCACAAGGTTTAACTAAGCAAGGAAAGCCGTCAGAAACAATCGTTTAGAAAACGTGCAAAGCAAAAGGATGTTACTGAGAACATGTCTGCTAGGTTTCAGATCAGCACATGTTGTCAATTATGAGAAGACAGACACTGAAAATCACAAAAATTCTGGAGTAACAACTGTATTACACCTCTCGTTTTTGTTTTGGTTTTTTACTATTAAAGGATAATCAGACTTTATGGAAATTAAACAGAAGAATTTCTTTTTTAAAAGCACATTGAATAGAAGATTGCTTTTCCAACAAAAAACAAGGGACAGAACCATTTGCAATATTGTAGCCCAACCGCTTCAATCAGATCACAGTCCTGTACCGCAGGACCTCGTATTTTCCTGTATGAGGAAAAGCACAAGAAACGTTTCATCTCTTTTGGGTCATTTGAGAGGTATGCACGAAAGGCTTGCAGAAACAGAAATAATTCGAGTCATCCGTAGATAATCATTTCACAAAAATCCTATCACGACACATTTTTGTTATACACTAAAGTGCACATTTGTCAAGTATGCAAGCACCACCTTCTATTAAAAAAGGTATTTTCAAATTATGTGGTCAAAAGCACACTTCGGACTGCATTTTCACTAATATTTGGTGACCTCAGCAGTGACAGAGAGCTTTTCCCTTTGCAATCCCTTTGTCTTAAACCACGACACGAGGATAAATAAGATTTTCACTACAAGTCTTTTGATCTGTCCTGCACAAAAAAGGGAACTGCACCCTTTTCTCTGACAAAGAGAATCTTTAAATACAACTGTATGAAAATATAACTTAAATATAAAATAGTCAAATAGATTCGAGGAGACTTGGAAAAAAAACCAACTTTGTTCCATAGGTACCCAGTAAACATTTGCACTTAAAAAAATAATGTTAAGTTACAGCTTGTAACCATAAACTACTCTGCTCTAGGAATAACGCTGCAAAAGCCTGTTTTAGTAGTAAAACACACTCCTTTAACGTAGTTGATGCTGATGCCTTTCTGAGAACATCTTAAACTGTATCATCAGTAACCATAAATGAAAGATTGCTGTATCTGTTCTCTGCGGTCTCCTCTGAAGCGTCAGATACAAATCCCCTTCGCGACTGCTCCTTCACACCGCTGTGTTTTTCACCCGACGAAGAGACACTTGCATAATTGGTCAGTGTGTCTGTAGTGCAACTGAACTGGAAGTCTTCCAACCCTCTGCGTTCTGTTGGTAGACCTTGCTCTGAAGTCAGTTTGTATGGAAAGGGAGATGCAATTGCAGTATTACAACTCACTGACTGAAGTTTTTGCCCTGAAACCTGCAAACACGCAGGCCAGGCAGTGTGTCATACCGGCAGACCAAAACGATGCTTCTTTTTCTTACTGGGCTTCAAGTTGGTCAGACTACGCAGGTCATCTTCAGCATCTGATTCCTCCACCTCATCATCTGCTGAAATAAGGATCTAAAAACCAAATTACAGCTTCTGAGTAACGTGGATCAAAATCACACCCTTTCTTCATTCTACTGCTAATCTTTTACTTTTTTAATGCTTGCAAAGCACCTTATTATTTGCTCAAAAAAAAAGCTGACAGGACATAATCTGGATTTACTGCCAGTACTGTCAAACATCACACACCCTACCTGGAACCTCCAGTACATTTCAAAGAAGGATGCATGCACATTAATCTCTACCAATTAACTGCTGACTCTAAACCAAAAGAAGCAATTCCAGCACCTCCAGAACAGTAGGGGCAGCTTGCTTCTAAAGTGAGAGAGAATATGCTTGCTCTCTTACCCACACGGGTAGTATGGCAGTCACTTTATTAAAGAAAGCCCTCTATAAACAGTACTGTCTATAACACAGGAAAGTTACGTTAACCAACTTACCTTCAAAGATACCACCCATCTTCAGGTGAACAGAAAGCTGCCTACTTAATATAATTTAGAATAAAATTATGCTAAGGCAAGGATAGAAATACTTATCCAAAATCAGGCCAGCTGCCTCCACCAGGTTCCTCTCACTTTAAGCTATTAACCCCTCTCTGAATTGGAATTGTCTATTAGTTTCGCATTCCATACTCAGTTTTTTCAGAAGCACTGGTAACACAGATCACCTTTGATATTTAAATATATTACTATGTCTTTCGACCCACCTGGAAGGAAATTAGCTACCATGGGTGGTGCAACAATGCCATTTTTCTTAACTGGATTTAACTGCAAACTCTAGGTGAACTACTGTTAGAGGTGCACACAAAGAAAATCAAAACTAAGTTGACAGTGTTACAGTGAAATCAATGGTATGAGGGATGAACTGGATTGATGTCACATTAATTGCAAATAATTAACTCTACATACTTCTGACTCTGACTCTTCATGTGATGCTGCTCTCCTATATCGGACTTTACTTCCATTTCTCGAATCTTGTCCTGCTTCCTTTTCTTCAAGTTTAGCTTTTGTCTTCCCTTTCTTCATAAGAAAATTATCTACTACCCAGAACATGAATGCCTGCCAAAGAGAAGGGGGAAGTGGCAGTTGAGTTTTCGTCAGAGCAGCATAATTTCATTCAGTCAGTATCTGGACACAATTAGGGAAACATAACAATAATTCTGAATTTGCCAAACAGGTAAAATCTTGTATAAGCACCCAGTCACATGGCCTATTACACACTGCATGAACACTCTAGGACACAGCTGCGTCATTCCTTTTGTGGAAGAGTAGAAAATAAGAAAAGCAGCTGGTGTACAAAGTGGTCCTATCTTAACTCTTCATGTAGAAATGTGAATGCTTTAGGCAGACATCTTAGTGCAAAAGACTTTTGGTTCTCAAAGGAAAAAATCCATGCTTGAGCAAATTAATGAAATAAAAAGTCACCAGCAAGGACACCCATCCCCTCTGTCCCTAAATCCCAGATTAGTGGAAGAGTCTACTTTGGGAAGGATGATTGCACACTTGCCCTTTTCCTCTACTCCATCATAGGCCAGCCACTGTCAGCTATGGTCAGACACAGGACACTTCACAGTACAGCTGTCCTTAGAACAACTGTTTCCTAAAGCAAATTACATCATCATTTTATAAAATCTATGTCAGTATTTCAGTGTTACATTCAACCCACTGAAGTCATCAGCCCAAACTGAGGCATTTCTGTACCTCTCCTGAGCCTGGTTACTTAGCTCAACATGGATTTTAGCTTTGTGAAATCCACATATCCAGATATTTTATCCATTCCTTAACATTGTTCATCTTTAAGCGCCAAGGTACACTGTGCTTTAAGGACTAACAGTAATTAACACATGGCAGAATGATATCCAAGTAAACATCTCACAGAAGCGTGCAAGTTGTACTAACATTAACGAAGAAGGGAACTATCAGCATGACGATAGCCAGCTCCAACTGAGGGTTCTCTATAGGATTCAATAAAGCTACCTGTGAAAAGAAAAGGATTAAGTTCAGATCATGGCAGCATGTGCACACAACTGGATTATCAAGTGCAACTGTTCATGTAGCAGCTAACGCTACAGAAATCATTCATAGGAACCAAAAAAGGACAGCTTTGTAGAAAAGGAAAGTACTTAGGACTGCCTATAAATTACCACAGATAAGTAAGTGGGGCTGGCAAGAAACTTATTTTTGTCATTTTTGTTTACAGAAGTTTGAAAAGCTGTGTTAGAATAACCTTGAGTATTTTAAAGCTGCATGCTCCCCAGGAAAAAGTTTTAAGTTCCATCTTTAGGAAATTTAAACAGAGCAGAGTTTTACGAAATACACAGTAAAGCAAAGACATTGCTCCCAATATAGTCCAGAACATAAAATAGGGACTAACTGGTTTTAATGGGTATACCACCACACACCATCACCTTGAATATTACATTGCACAGATTCTATCTAAATCAGTATTTATCCAGTCATCAGCAACGGCTTCACTAATCCATGGCAAATTACTAAAATTCTACAGTTTAGATCTATCAACAAAATCAGGATAAGAAAATTATTTCAAATACTACAAGGAGCAATGCAAAATGTCTGTAAGTAAGGGTTAAAGAATTAAGACAAGGAAGAACAACTTAGGAGCTTCAAGAGCATTCAGACGACGAGACGGAACAAAATTTTATATATTGCAGTATATCAAAAACCTCCAAAATACAACAGGATATTCCTGGGAATGGATGCCAGAAAGACTAATTAGTACTATCCTAATTAGCCTAAACAAACATACCACTACCACAGAGTTAAACGGCACTGACTGCAGACAGTTATGATGCTGGAGCCAAACCAGTCCACACTATCAGAAGTCTGTCACTTTACAGCCTCCACCTGAAGTTCATTTGTCTGTAAAATGCTGTAAATATACAAACCTTTTTCCACTGAGGTATAAGAAGCACAATAATGATGATGGCTTTCTCAAATGCCATAATCACTATGTACAGAACACACTGGCCCACCCAAGCACTGCACTGCACTGGGTCACCTGCAAGAAAGAAGAAAGGATCGGTACATGCATAGGGTTGATTTTACTTCACAATAAACATCTTCGAAAAACAGTATTAGAAGAGGCAGGGCAGCTACATCCTCTTAAAGCTGCTTCTCCAATTTCCTTAGTGCTGCTCCTTCCCCTGCCTCAGCCTCAGTTAGAAACTGAATAGAACAGGACTTTATCTGATTCAGCAGCATCTGAATATAACTATAAGTATATAACTATATGCTCACTGTTTTACACAACCAGATGAAAGTAAGACAGATGCAGTTGCATTACATGTGCTTCTCATCAAATAGTTATTTTTGACCCTCTGTTATGAAGCATTTAGTTTCTTAAAAGGGAAAACTTAAGGGAAATGCAGCTGGGGAAAAACTTCGCTTCACTCTAAAGGAGAAACATGATGACTTCTGCCATTCTCCTTAAACATGCTTTTCCTTTCTACAAAGTTAGTTACTGTAACTAATCAGTCACAGCAGAAGCAAAAGGTGCAAGAGTTGCTATGAAAAATTTAATTGGAAAAAAAAAAATAAGATCACATTTTAGTTTCAATCTGAAAGGGTTTGAAATACTGCTGCATGCCAATGTGAGAGTGTGAAAACCTGAGTGCATTAAGTTATCTGCCAGGACAGAACGAAGACCAAAAATACCTGAATACGAAAACTTACGTAGACTATGCTACTTTATGAAAGCAAGGAGAGAGAAAAAACACCAGAGGACTGGTGTACCTAACAAGCTTTGCAGGCTTGCAAAGCAGCACTTCACTGGAAACTCAAAGGAAGCTTTGGAGGGGAGCATTAGCCCTTTGGCCTTCACAACAGTCTTCTGCAGCATCGTCAAAGACAGCCGAAAACTTTTAACGTGGAGATGAATAATGGGCAATGGAAATTCAGATGCCTTTATGCATTTGTAATGTGTAATAGATAGTTGCTACTTCCTTTTCTGGAACATTTCTGAAAGGCTTTCAGTATTAATACTTGGTTACAGTCTTGAGACTTACTGTTTGCTGCTTAAATGCTACAAAGCATCTCAGCTCTAATTACAAGCAGGGAGAACAGGGATGCTGTCTACTCTGAATTTACCGAGTCTTTTGAGAGTCCCCAGTAGAATCCTTGTAGAAAAGCTGGGGACACAGATTGGATGGGTGGATGAACAATTCTGACATAAAGGAAAAAAGCTTTCACAGTGAGAGTGAGTTAACCACTGCACTAGGTTGTTCTGTGGGGTTCTTGAATCTCAGACCACGGATAGATTAAAAACTGGACTGGACCATAGCATCACAGAATGGTTTGGGTTGGAAGGGACCTTAAAGCTCATCCAGTCCAACCCCCCTGCCATGGGCAGGGACACCTCCCACCAGCCCAGGCTGCTCAAAGGCCCATCCAACCTGGCCTTGAACACTTCCAGGGATGAGGCATCCACAGCTTCCCTGGGCAACCTGTGCCAGTCTCTCACCACCTCACAGTAAAGAATTTCTTCCTAATACCCAGCCTAAATCTCCCCTCTTCCAGTTTAAAACCATTCCCCCTCGTTCTGTCACTACACACCCTTGTAAAAAGGCCACACCCTGAACAACCCACTTCAGCTTTGCAGTTAACCTGCTCTGAGCAGGTGGCTGGATTATATGACCTCTCGAGATCCTTTCCAACCAATT
>NW_010202532.1:37918-59574 GCF_000695765.1 Mesitornis unicolor
CCTACAATTTTCTCAACTATGCAATTCAAGGGAAAAAGCAGAAGACAGTAACATCACCACATCCAGGAGGCGTTCCCAAGAACATTTGGGACATTTGTATGTTCAAAGATTCAGTACAAAATCAAACTAGAACTTCAAAGTTCATCTTGAAGCCATAGAGCTCTAATTTAGTTTCTAAAGTCTCTGACAGTCTCTTTTTAAATCTGATTTTACACTCATCATGTATAAGTTACACATCTAGAATAAACTAGCGAATCAATAGAAATCTTGTTACTGCAAGAAAGTACATTAAGACTGGAAGTGAAACATTTTGAATCCTCAGCAGTGACAACGTAGCAGCATTTTGTTGAAAGTGTTGGGCAACGAAAAGCGAGTCTACACTACTGTATACTACTTTCATCAGCCACTTTGTAGAAGCACATTTATAGGCAGCTCGTGAACAAAATGTCTGATTCCTCTGTCCTGCAACTTCTCTCTGTTCTTAAGAAAATGCCAACTGACAGAACTACTTCAAAATACTTTAAAACTTTTTAAAAATTAAGTGCTACTGTATGTGTCTATAAGTAAGTAGCTCTGCAAGTTGCAAACAAAGAGCTAGAGGGAAAAGAAGTATCAAATACAATTGCTAAGCTTTGCCAACTGAGAAGCAGACAAGTGAAGAGAGCACAGCACAACTTCATTGTCAGTAGAGTTCATTGCAACCGAGAGGGATTTAGTCACCTGTTCTCTGCTTCCAGCAGCTAAAGTAGCCAAGCCAAGCCAAGCAGGGAAGGAGAACGCAGGGAACATACTTTGCAGTACACATCATGACTGCTTTTCTCCTCTTTACATGGGCAAACACATTAACTAATTCTACTCTTCTATTAAAATCCAGCTGCTGATGTAAAGAATCTGAAAATACAAAACTGGAAATACGAAGACAAATCTAATGAACCCAAAAATTCTGATATAAAAAGCCCTTTAGGGAGCATCATGCTACTTTGTTCATAAATCAGCATGCAGTGCTGCTTTGTTGTACAAACAACCACCATTTATGAATGCTGATTCTTTTGGTACCCATTCTTTCCTTGAGGCAGTTATGCTTAAGAACTATCCTCCATATAAAGAAGCAGCTTTTAAAACCAGCGGGACACTGCTATTTTTGTGACAGCTTCAAGTAATGAATCACCAGGGATCAAGTAATAGAGCTAAGAAGGGAAATGAGGTCACAGTGAGAATTAACCGGAGACAAATGATTATTTAGGTTCAAGAAACACAAACAACATTGCTCAACCACAAGAAGAAAAGAGAATTGGTTTGGAGATTTCTTTTTATTTTGGCCCCTCTTGTTTGTTTTCCCACACTTGCACACAAACTGAAATCACACCGATCTCCAAGCTGAGCACTTGGCTTCACTACGTCAGATAAAATGCCACAAGCCTCTGCTACCCTCCAGTGAGCGTACACCTCACCACCCATGTATGCTAAACATCCATCACCAAAACTCTAGGTCTAAACACACTTGTGACCCCACAGGACTGCGTTTTAGGCCCCTCTTCTATTCTACTTTAATTATTTTAAAGACTCTTATGAAAAATAAGATAAGTGTTTTCTTGGGGCCAAAGTGAAAACTTTTAAATAAAATGGAGATACGAGGGTTTTCACTTCAGAAACAACAGGGTAAGTGAACAGAAGAGCACAGGAAACAATCCAGTGCAACTCGTCCTTTTTGGACAGATTTCTTACATAGGGTCTAACCTTACTGCACAGCATTACTAAAAACTTTCCATCTGCTACCTAGTTCTCTTTATACCAAAAGCCTCTCCCACACGATTAATGGAAACTCAGATTTACAATATGCTTTTCAATTGTCCTTAAGATCACTTGATTAAAAACCCAACACACTAAGGTCAGGACAACACACTAATGAAGATACAGAAGAGATAGTTAGTCACTAATAAAATGATCTGATATTCAGAAGAGTAACTAAGTAAAGAGGACTAATAATTTTATACATTCTTTGTGCACACACACACAGAAGAAATACTTGATAAACAAGCTCAGACATTTCAGATCTCTCAACTCAAAATTATAATAACATATAAAATAGTTGCAGAACACCTCTGCAGCAGAGCACAAGGAACAAGTCCATTCACTGATTTTAAGAGCTCAGTTACTACAGTCACAGATGCCTCATAACTTATTAAAAACAAAAACACGTTCATTTTGGAAGTCAATAATAGGCAAGTTTCAGCAGAGTGACTATACTCCTCACATCTTCCCCTCCACACCAACTGCTTCTTGTTAAAAGGATGTTAAAAGTGGGGAGGAAAACAGATTATACAAAAAAAACACCCCAGAATGCTATTAGAAAGAAATAAAATTAGTATTTGACATGATTACAAGTACCTACCTATCATTCTAATAGAGACACCAAGTTGTTCTGCTCTGAGTAGAAAGCCAGTTTTATATGGGCTGAAAGCTGTTCAAACATCTTTAAATGGCTTCAAGCCAAATCAACAATTAGAAAAAGGGACTTCAGGCAATCGGTCTCACGGCTGAGGCAGAAGGTGTCGCTCAGTAACGTCTCAGCTCTTTCCTTGCCCTTTTCCCTTCCCTGGCCATTGGTGCTTACCTATTCCCTTAGAGACTCACGTCTGGGGACTGATCTGGAGGAACTATTCACTTTTCTACATATGGTGAATTTTCTGATGGTTTAAGCTCTCTGAGTCAGTTCCCTGCAGAGTCTGATGTGCGCCAGTCCAAGAAAAAGAGTGGAAATATTGGACCATGGCATGTGGGGGAAAAAGCAGATAAACAGGGTTGTGAGAGTGCTGATCTAAACAGCTTAAATGGTCATGAGTTGTACCCTCAAAGATACACATTAAAATCTACACAAATCTAATAAAAAAATGCCCTAATGTTAAAAGCAATTATTTCTTCTAAGATGGATGCTTGCCATCATCTTTATTTTAAACCTCTGACATTAAATCAAATAACAGTTAATGCTATTAAAGTGTAAACTTCCCAAGTTTTTAAAGTACTTCAACCTGACAAGCCTTTATTTATTTATGTATCCTAAATTCTGTCAGCCACTTAGGATCATTGGAAAGAAAGAAACACACAAAACAAAAAACCTACCATTATAACTATGAAACTGCTAGGAAAGCTTTTCCTTTGTTAGGCAAACATTAGTTTTAACTTTTAAACTTTTCTTTTTCTCCAAGCCACAGGTGTTTTTGTTTGCTTTTCTCCCTGATGAAGAGTGACAGCTCACTTACAAGGCAACCTTTCCCCCCATTCCTATCTCAAGGAGCTTCAAATGTAATTTTTAGCATCTCCACAGTACTTCTGTCCCCAGCCAGCCAGACTAAGCAACCTAAAAATAACAGGTTGAAAAGTATTAAATGTTGCTGTAGAATATGCACGATACTCAACTGCATCAGCAAATCCACAATTTCTGCAGATCACTGGACTTCTGTGGCTAGTGTAATGGACCTTCAAATGAAAGTGATTTCACTGGTCTACTTCCTAGCCACTACAGCAGACACGAATCTTTCATCCATGATAGAAGCCCTGTGTGCAGGGGTTTTAGTGATCGTTACCTGAGGACAAGCACAGGCTATCTTGCCATTCTCCTCACTGAAGTTATGTGGCTGTTTACTTCAGAGAGCTGCCAGAACTCTACCTGTATCTTCATACAACGGCATGCTGTTCGGCAAAAGCTTTAACAGGAAATGACCTTCCACATATAATTTATTTAAGTGCTTCAGAGTAAATTTATGAGGCTCGTATTTTTTCCAGATTAGCCAATATCATACTTTGTTCAATTGCTCCTGTAAAAATATTCAGGCAGTTGTTCCAAACTCACTTAGAGACTTGTTGGACAGAGGTGTAGGCCGAATACAGAAATTAAAAGAACCCTCGTGACAAGCGAGATATTAAAATGACCACTATAGTAATTGCACAGTGATTTTAAGATGAGTTAGCCACTAGCTGAAATTCTCCACGATTCTATCCTGAAAATAATTTCAGTGCAAGAACAGAAACTTTTACCATATTCACCAAAGCGAAGGAGCTCCCACTGCTTCCATTCCACAACGCTGCTGACTGCACGGATACCAACATAGATTAACAGCATTCCTAGTGTGGCATCTAACAAGAAGTTGATAAGGTACCTGAAAGGAAAAATGTAAAAGAAAACAAGAAGCAAAGGTTGTCTTCTAGAAGTTCAGCGTATTTTAACACCGTGATTGATAACAGATCTGTATACATGATGAGAAGCCAGAGTACTGAGAATAATAATTTACCCACTTCTGTAATTACATAGTTAGCCTAAAACTGAATAGTTTTAGAAGTCTCAATATTTTGTTTCTGTCCTTCAAGTTAAGTTCTAACTTCTATTTCTGTGAAATCTGATGTGTGTATGTGCATACTCTACATAATTCCAATATTAATTTTACTCCTTTATATTAAAACCAGATTTCCTGTATACCATAGCTCAGTTTGTTCTGTATGGAAAACCTGTATTTGAATAAAATCAAAAGGAATAACAAGAGAAGTTATCTTAAAGACACCTCAAAGAATTTGAAGGTAAAAAACCCAACCCAAAGGACTCTCATTCCAAGGGGGAAAGACACAACCGGACAGTTTTCCTTACTCGAGGGAGCCCACTCCTAGCCTAAATGAGGAACAATGAGCAGTGCAACATCACGCCCAGAGAGTATAGTCACAATCTAGGCCAAATTTCAACTTACTTAGCGTTAGGAAGTAAAGTGATGTACTTTCTTGCACTCCAGTTCTTGTCCAATAAACACCTAAAAGTAATCAGGAACAAGCCTTCCCAGAAAAACAAAACAAAACAAAAACCACCCCAAACCACCCCTCGACGGACACACAGCTGTGGCACTACCGATTTTATTGTTTCAAGAACTGCTTCTGGGATCCTACCCATGCTTCAAGAAACTAGAGATTACTGTGGGTTTCAAATTAATGCTTAGGTTCATTAAAACGTGCAGTTGAAATTCAGAGCATACTGTAAGTACTCTGGTTTATTTACTATCACTGATTAACTGAACAAAACAGCAGCTGAGAGCGCCAGCTGTACGACAGATAGTGAATTCCTGCTACTGGGATTCTTATTTGGTAATTCCAAATACTTAAGGTAAACTCGAGAGTCTGTGTGGACTTATCTGGAACGATAAAAATAGCAAACTGGCAAATAGCTTCTGCAGGCTGCAGAGACAAATCCAGGTGGACAAAACAATATCAGAAAGTGGAAAGCAAAGACAGAATATATGTATTCAAAACAGTAAAGGAACAGCTGTTCTGACCCTCAAAATGTGACTCAACAACAGCTCAAGAAGAAAAATGAAGTGGACATGCCTTGCTTCAGCCAACACTTACCAGTAAGCTTCCTAAAACCAGTTATTTTCTAATAGTGGTGTGTCAAATCAGGGTTTAGACAAACAATAAAATCAAGGTTTAGTGTTCGACAGCAGAAACTTGGCAATTACAAGCCCACACAAGTCATTTTAAGGCCACAAGGGGCTGCTGTAAGGCTATAGCAGGACGGCAGCCATCAGCAGCAGGGAGAAGATGTGCCAACACTTATTTCACATCAAACTACAGCTCACGGCGCAGGCAAAGTACAACGATATTCCCAAGCACATCGGGCTCACCACACGTAGGTGACACTCTCGTTCTGTGACCACCGGCACAAACAACAAACCAAGGTCTGGGCTGGCAGGTGAATGCATCTGGCTGAGAGCTCGGTGAGTAAGAGGCCAGGGCTCTCACAAACCTCCTGGTGCACTGCACACAGCCGCCGAGTCCTCACACCACAGAAGAAGAGTGCTGTTTGCTTTTTCTATCTAAAATCCTTCAAACAGCAACCCATCTGTCCAGCGGTTTTAACAGATGCTTTATCAGCACTGATGTTATCACACACCTGCCTGAATCACAGCACTACATTCCTAAACTAACAACCGGCAGCTTCCAATGGCAGTTCTTTCCAAGCCTTGAACCACAATGTTTTCTAAAACTACATTGTCTGCTTTCGTTCGGAAAATTACCTGCAAACTACAAAACAGGAAAGAATATAAAACTATCCACGTTTGATTTTGCTGAGTAAAATTATTATTATTTAAAGTCACAGACAGAAAAATTGCTTTTACTGACTCATTTTGGCCAACTTGCATGCTTAAGTTTTTCCCCAGAAAAGGACAAGTGGCTCTGGTTGACACAACTTGCTGTTCTTTTCTGCTAACAAGGAGGACCCACACCCTTGTCTGAGGAATCATACAGCTGCCCACTGCAATTCTGTTCTTCTGAGAACAGTGAATAACAGTTTTCTACTTCACCCTCTTGTTTTGTGTCATTACACTTACATGAAAGGTGGTATTTGAAAATAATTATGTAGACCATATTAAAACATGTAGAAGAATGCACTTGTTAGCAAACCTTTTATTCTGAAAACTCAGTACACAGCACAAACTTATTTTTGATTTTAAAATATTGTAATGAACTACTGACCTTTAAGTACTGACAATTTTAGACATGCTTTGTGTAGCTTACTTCAATATATAAAAATGGAATGAAAATAATTTGCACCTGACAGTTTTTAAATGTATCAGGATACTCTTAAATGAGTAAGCAAGGAAAATCCTACAGTAATGCCTGATATTATTGAAACTGTCATAATTATAACTTGAAACATTACGGTCAGTGTGTTAAAATGATCGCATTTTCTCTACCAAAATGCTTTGTGGTGGGAAGAGAGAAGCAATGTTTTGTTTGCACATCTATAGCATGAAGGAACACATAAGAACCCAAGGAGGAATAAGGGAAATACAACAGGCTGTGAAGCAACACAGGCATATTCCTTGAGCTGCGTAGTAAGCAGATCCCATTGAAGGAACTGGATTGGATTTAAAGGGCAAATTAATAGGCTTTAAAAAGTAATTTCACAGCTTCTGTTACCAGGAATGTGTAAGCTGCTTTGAGCATGAACCCCGTTAAGAACAAACCCAAACAATTACCATTTGCTCCAGGAGCTCCTGTAAAGAGCCTGACGGGATCTTAGTCATAAAAATCTTCAGATTTCATATGCTACAGTGAAATGCTTATCTACCCAGCTACACCGCTCCAAGCGTGACACTGCAGAATTAACTTTTGTACTAACTGCCTGGGCAGCAAGCAAAACGTCCTGCTTTTAACAAAATGAAACATTACTGCAATGGCTCATGCAGATTTTTAGAAGAAAATACAAGCATGAGTGATTTTTGCTAAATATCCCTGAGATGCAACCTGACTTTATATTAAAGCCTTGCTGCAGTGAACAGTGCAGCTGGAGGTCAGTGTACAGAACTTCTACAACTATTTCCTTTGGTGCCTAGCACCTCCTTCAGTTAACAGCCTCATACTACAATATGCATCCTAAATCATTCATTAACTGGAGAGGGAGAAGTATTAAGAGTTTACCCTCAATCCGAAATATCTATATTTCCTTTCCCATGACAGGCACGAACTAAGAGAGCAAAACTCTGATCCTTGATTAACTAAGCTTAAATCACAGGTTTGGACACTGCTCGATTTGTACCACAAAAATTGGTTTCTCAGCTCTATCTTGCATTGTCACCCACATACAGTCTCAAATTCAACTGCAGAGCTTCCACAAAGGCCAATTACTCTGAAATTAAACACTCACAGTGAACAAGGGTCTTCTTCTGTAAGGTCTGATAAATAGACATTTGCGAAGTGGATGAACAACATCCCTATGGCTTGCTTGGAAGTATCTAAAAACCTGTATAGAGTAAAAACAGTTTTTAAGACACACAAAACTTAACAGTACAGTCAGACATTTCAAAAGTATTTAAATTTCAATTAAATCTCAATTATCCATTTTTGTCTTCAAACAAGAACACCAGAACGATAAAGCATCATGGTATTTAGCTTATTTAACAGTGTGTGATTTTTAATTCTGCCCCTTTTTTTCTTGAATATTGTTACCAATAAGCCAAATCAAAACCCTACCGCTCTAAATTTCAAGTCTAGGGATATCCTCTTGGTATCGTGTGCATGATCCAGGAGCTAATCCTCACTAAACCTAGCTAAGTCTTTAATAACCTCCTGTAAACAAACAGTGAGTATCCCAGCCTTGCTGGATATTTCAGTCCTTTTTTATTTATGCATTTTCAACAAGTTTATGGCACAGACAAAAATAAAATCCCTCATCATGCGCTTGTTGGTGAACAATTTAATGGCTGGCTAATGATTCCTTTATCTATAGTACTTTGCGAAAAAGGCAACATAGTTTTCCACCTGAAAGCACGAAGTGGTCTCAGTGAATTCTGTCGGTAGTACTACAGCTTAGACCACACCACAAAAGAATTACAACCTTTAAAGCATTATCTCCAAAGCAGACGACAAAGTTAGAGAGAAAGTAGTTTCCTACTTACAGAAAATATATAAAACACCCACTTGGGTTCTAATTCAGTATTGATTCCAGCCAGTATCATTCTTTTATCATCATCCTTTGCACAAACCCAAAACCTTCAGTGGATGCTTTATTAAATGTTCAATATAGGAATCATGTCAGAAGTTTTCTGCAGGCAAAAGTGCGTTCACACATGCCAACATCCATTTTGCCTGTTGATTCCCTGTCTAAAACCTCAAACACCCAAACATATCCAAACAACATTTTATGCCTGAAATCACCTCCCCTCACTGACAACTTTACTTAAACTTTACTGTCTTGCATTCATTGCATGACACAGAGAGCTGAGTGTTTGAGATGAGGCAGGAAGCCACTAATCTAATCAGTATATCATGCTATAAATAACAATACTTAAGGCCCAGAACAAGATTCTTTGCTTAAAAATTAAGGGCTGTCACTGCACTACTCAGAATTTCAAGCTGAGGTAGACTGTAGTACACAAAGATTTTGTATTTATTTTTTCAATAAAATAAAGGTCAGGATTATTTACGAAAAGCAGTTGAAACTTAAGCAGCATGGATTGCATGACTGGATAGTGAGGTGGACTGGGAAATGGCTGAAGGGCAAGACTCAGAGTTGTGGTCAGTGCCGGAGAGCCTGGTTGAAGGTCCATGTCTAGTGGTGCTCCTCAGGGGCCAGCACGGGGTCCAGCTCTGTTCAATATATTCCAGAATGACTTGGACGATGGGACAGAGTGTACCCACAGCAAATTTGCTGGTGATACAAAGCTGGGAGAAGTGGTTGACGCACCAGAAGGTTGTGTTGCTATTCAGCAAGACCTAGACAGTCTGAAAGGTTGGATGGAGAGAAACTCAATGAAATTCAACAAGGGCAAGTGTAGGGTACTGCATCTGGGGAAGAACAACCCCATGTATCAGTACAGGATGGGGCTGACCTGCTGGAGAGCAGCTCAAGGGAAAAGGACCTGGGAGTCCTGGTGGACAGCAGGATGACCATGAGCCTCAGCATGCCCTCACAGCCAAGAAGGTCAATGGCATCCTGGGGTGCATTAAGAAAAGTCTGGCCAGTAGGTTCTCCTCCTCCTCCTCTCCTCTGCACTAGTGAGACCGCATCTGGAATACGGTGTACAGGTCTGGACTCCCCAGTTCAAGAAGGACAGGGAGCTACTGGAGAGAGCCCTGTAGAGCCATTAAAGTGATGAGGAGGCTGGAGCATCTCCCATACGAGGAGAGGCTGAGAGAGCTGGGTCTGTTTAACCTGGAAGAGAATGAGGGGGGACCTCATTAATGCTTATAAATAGCTAAAGGGTGGGTTGTCAGGAGGATGGGAGCAGACTCTTCTCAGTTGTGCCCAGTGACAGGACAAGGGATGATGGTCACAAACTGGAACACAGGAAGTTCAACCTAGACATAAGGAAAAACTTCTCTACTTCTCTGGAGACATTAAAAACCCACCTGGACACGTTTCTGCGTGATCTTTTCTAGGTGATCCTGCCCTAGCAGGGAGGTTGGACTAGATGATCTCCAGAGGCATCTTCCAACCACTACTTTTCTGTGATGAATTTAAACCACTGAAGTCTTCAAGAACTGGAGCAACAGCTTAACATTTACCCCAGTCTCAAAGCTAGTACAGGTTATGCTGACACTGCCACACTCCAACAGCTTTTAAAAGCAATAAAACCCAATATACTTTTTATACTTAGTGTTCTTGTATGGCTCATGTATTTATGTCTTTTACCATACTGCTTCTATGTTACACATCATAGGATAGCTACAGAACATGGAATTTTGTTTAAGCCCAGCTGACAGCTTCTTGTAAGCTTGTGTAAGCTGGTAGAAGTTCAGATGCATCTTAGGGCAAGTGTAAGCTTCCACCTTGTGGAGAAAGCACAACTTGAAGCTTTATGTCTAAAGGCACGTCTTTGTAGAGAGTGGAAGTGTTTATTAAGAAAGAACTAGCACGGAAACACGGAAAACTTTTCATTGACTCAAGTATTTTGGTAATGTTTTTTGCTCCTCACTACCAGTCACCAATTTTTGTCATTGCTTTTTTTTTTCTTTTTAATAATCATACGCAAACAGTAATTCCCTCAATTTCTGAAACACGCAAGAAAAAATGTTTTTTGTTCCTCACTACCAGTCACCAATTTTTATCATTGCTTTTTTTTTTTCTTTTTAATAATCATACGCAAACAGTAATTCCCTCAATTTCTGAAACACGCAAGAAAAAACAATTGAGCATGCAGAAACATACCATATCCTCCAGGGACGCCTTTCATGCTTTGGTTCTCTGAAGCGTTTTACTAAGAAGAAAAGAAAAAAAAGATAGTTGAAGACAATGAGCAAGTCCCAAAGCAACAAATATACAGAAACATGAGAGCAAATCATCTCGCATAAACATTGCATTCTTTGATAAATTAGATCTTACACAACTGCATTTCACTTTATCAAACTCCAAGGATACCTTTTTAAAGAAATTGGCTCCCTTCTGTCACCCTCCAGTTCCTACAGATCCATCATCTGACTGCCAATGTACCTCACATAAAAAAATAATCCATTACCAACCACTTCATTGGCCTTAGCTTTTATGACCACCCATCCAGAAAATTTAATTTCCGATAGTAAAGCAGGTATTAGAAAAAGCTGTTTCTTTTGCTCACTGGAGACCAAAAGTCAAATTGGAAAGTATTCTCACAGCATAGGGGCAGCTTAAAATATCAGAAATAAATCAAGTGAATTAGTAACAGGACAAATGTATCTTTTGACAAAGTATATTTATTTTACAGATAAAAAAATTAGACTTTTGTGGACAAACTGAATTGCAAAAGGAAAGTGGGGCAGATTTTTTTAGTCGGATAATCCCTTCACAAAAAGGTTAAGGCTTGTTAACATATTAAAAACTCAAAAAATCTGGTATTGTAGCAGCTATACACAGGAAAAATAAAACATAAATTTGAATAGTTCAGTCTTGTTACAGTCTATAATACAAATTGTTTGGATATCTGATAGAAAGCTTCTCTGCACAGTCACAAAGGAGGGGGAGCCCAAATCTCATCCTGCCCAGCTGCTCCCAGGTCCGTGCCCACAGGCCCAGAGGAGCAGAAGCCCAAGGCTGATGGGGGACTCAGAGGAAGGGATGGCTCTGTCCCAGCAGGGCCTCAGCCCCAGTGGCCAGGGGCGACACCTGCCCTGGGGAGTCCGCCCCAAAGCACCTTTGGCAGCGAGGTGGTCAGGGCACCAGGGTACACGACAGGTATGGGACGCAGGGGAAGAATGTTTTGGAACTGCACAAGACTTACTATTGGGTTGGTTAGGGGAGGAACCAAAGGCAGGGACAGGGAAAGATCTGGATGACTCACGGACGAACAAGTGTGGGAACATGGAGAGATAAGGGGATAAAAACAGTTGCTGACACAAACAGTGGCTGGGGGGGTCACTTGTACTGTCTGATCCACAGCCTGCCCTATCTTCTTTGGAAATTCCATTTCCAACTCTTTCTGGGCAAGAAAACCTTTTTTCCTACTGGAAACACACGCCCAGCCTTGCCACGGGTCAGACGTGGGACAGGGAGCTGCAGCAGCCTTGCCTCTGCTGGATCCAGCCTGATGCCGTGACACAGACTTACCTCCTGTTACAGCTGCAATATACTAACTCCTCAGATATCCCCAAGACAGACCAAAGGTAACAAGGTAATGGAAAACCTTTTCTCTAAGGATAAGGTTTTATATACAGGTTTTACTTCCTTCTTTGGTCCAAGGTCCAGTGTCACCCACCAGTTCCTTCAACATAAGGCTTGACAAATAATTACTTAGGCTCTTATTTCAGCAATTTTATCCTAAAAAAATAATAAAAATGAAATTTTAAGCCCCAATTCTGCCCCTCCCCTTCAATTTGCAGAGATTGTCTTAAAAGGCACAAACTATAGCAGGATTAGTTCAGGCAAAACATAAATAGGTATTTGAACCTATTTCTCCAGGTATTAGCAAGGAATTTAAGTTTCAAACAGGATGCTCTATGTAAGTTGCATTTACCTATGTGAGTTACGTTTACCTAGCTTACAAACTTCTAAAACACATTGTGGTTTATGACCTAATAACTTTTTCACAAGTGAGGCAGTTTTCCCTAAAGCCAACTCTCATCATACAATACAGCATCAATATGATTTACCTGAATGCTTTGACAAAAAAATGAAACAAACAACAAAAAACCCCACATCACCTCCAAGGTGGAGGTGCAGCAATTCCAGAGAGCACCAAGCCAACAACTTGCCATTTTATTGTGTCCTGTGTCCTGGTTTGAGCTAAACAGAACTAATTTTCTATTCAGTGATTTTACTTTTCAGCTCAGTCTCTTCTAAGTGGCTGTACTTGCTGAAACTAGCAGCATGTTTTTCCAGACAGTGTGCACTTCTCCAAGTGATCATCACAAGGCCACTGTCTCACCATGGGTGCCGTATCTGCACCTACAGGGAGGAGCGGACCCAAAACCTATGAACAAGATAGTCCATCCCACACACATCATACTTGGTATAAAGCTGAGGGATCACAAGGGTCTCGACCCTTTCATCTTGAATCCTTCCCTTCCATCTCAACCCTTCTTCCCTCTGGTTCTTCTGATCCTGCAATGGCTGAAGTCCGAGCAGAACCCTGCAAGCTCCTCTGCCTCCAATCCTGATCCGTGTGTTCCTGCATCAGCTCCCACTGCTGCTGGGTCCAGACTGGGACTTTTCCAGTGCCCTGCTCTGCAGAGCCTCTGGTGACGTATTCGTCATTGAGGGGAGGGTGGGGGCAGGATTTTATATTGGTTGTATATGTATATTTTTACATATTTATACATATTCCATTATTTTCCTATTTACATTATTATCCTGTAGTATCATTATCATTTTTTTAGTAAATCTGTTAGTTTTATTTTCCAACCTGCAAAGTCTGTCTCTCTTATTCTCTTTTCTCTTCCCTTCTGGGGAGGGGAGAGGGTTTAATGGAGAGCGTCTGTCCAGGATTTAGTAGCCAGCCCAGCCCTAAACCACGACAGTCCTGTTACTGCTTCTGACAGCAGAGACAAACTGTGTTTCACCCGCATGTAATACAACCATTAGAAATTGAAAAGGGACAAGAGGAAAAGACCATACATTCACACCAAAGATAAAGCTGCAATAGCAACATTTACTCCGAGAATAGCATGCCGTAAGTATAGCAGTTCTGCTAAAAATGAGCAACAGCCAGTTGAATTAACCAGCCTGCTGTCCTCCCCAGTCAAATCATGGATTACTTCAATTAGTGTCATTTTTGCACAACAACAGGAAGTCACAAAGCATCACTAGGGCTACAAAGATGATCAAGGGAGTGGAGCATCTCCCTTATGAGGAGCGGCTGAGGGAGCTGGGGCTCTTTAGTTTGCAGAAGAGGAGACTGAGGGGAGACCTCATTCATGGTTATAAATATTTAAAGGGTGAGTGTCACGAGGATGGAGCCAGGCTCTTCTCGGTGACAAACAATGATAGGACAAGGGGTAACGGACACAAGCTGAAACACAGGAGGTTCTGCTTAAATTTGAGAAGAAACTTCTTCTCAGTGAGGGTGACAGAGCACTGGACCAGGCTGCCCGGAGAGGTTGTGGAGTCTCCTTCTCTGCAGACATTCAAAACCCGCCTGGACGCCTTCCTGTGCAACCTCATCTGGGTGTTCCTGCTCCGGCAGGGGGATTGGACTGGATGAGCTTTGGAGGTCCCTTCCAATCCCTAACGGTCTGGGATTCTGTCATCACAAAATACATGCAAGAAACAGGAGTTTCAACTTACTATAGAGTCTGTGCAAGATGCTTTTCTGTAGACAAAACCAAAATTAAACTGGTAAGATTAAAATACTGTTGAGGAATGGTGTGAAATTCCACGCTTAGGCTTTTGTCTGTTATTACTATGAAGAAGTTGTATAAGCCTGTGGATTCACTGTCTAAAAAAATCATTTCGGAAGAGGATATTCAAAACCAATTCAACTAACACCATTTCAAATGTTACCTGCACTGAGAAAAAGAAAGGCTTCATTTGAGTTAAGATTAAACAGAGAAGTTAAATTTGAAGACTAACTTTACAGATTTCTTTTGGGAATGCACTAAATAGCTGAACACACCACAAACTCCTACCCCTCCCCAAAGGGAATGGGACAATCAGTTTAAACATTTTAGGAGCTGCTCCCTGATGAGTACGTATGGGTACACGTCAATGCCTGGTAGATCCATATGAAACAGGTCTGTGAACGTTAGGTATTCCCCTACACACCCCTGATGCAGTATCTTGGGTTACGCTGCCCACCCAGTACAATACATGATCATATCAGAGTGGTTCAAGTCAAGAGCAATTTAAACTCTCCCTCAGCATGAAGGGTGTTTTCTGTATGGTTATACACAGCAGGGGAAGGAGTGAGTAAATTGAGCAAAAAAAGCTACAGGTTGCAAGTAACCACACTGGTAAAGCTCAAGGTCCATACGGTGTTTGCTATTAATAACTCAATTTTGCAACCAAAAGCCAGCACAGATTTTCAATAAAGATTTCATACGTTTTTTAAGCATCTAACAAGTTGGGGAGGGGAAAGCGATTCTTCCACTCACCGTCCCCCGAAACGTGTCACACCTGCAGAAGCTCTCAGCTCCGCTCAGTTTCTCTTGGCGCTCTGCATCGCCTCACCACACGCTCCGAGACGTGCACAGGTGCGTGTGTTGGCTGGCAGATGGATCTCAATGTGCCAGCTCCTCGCTGTGAGGAGGTGGGACCATTCCATATGCTTCAGCTCAGAGCGCTGCACTCGCGCTAGCAAGAATTCAGCATACTTAATATTAACCAACTAATAATGTTCAGAATTTCATGCTGAATTATAAATGAAGAAAGAAGTGCTGCTTGTTTACGCATTCAGTGCCAGAATTTTTCAGGAAGGGAAATAAAAGCACTTCTGCCAACAAGCATGTGAGCTGCCAGATGGACAGATAAGCTTATAAAGCAGAGCATCACTAAAGCAAAATTCAAGTTCATTAAATTGTCTTCTTGTTTCATTGAAATTCTAGGAATTAATGCCAGAGTCCTGGGGAAGGCTCACTAACAGTAACTTTAACACAGGAGTTTTGAAATCAGTATTCCAGAATAAAGGCCCTATGTAAGAACAGAGACAAGAAATAAAGTAAAACCTCTCCAAGTGTCGATGTGATAAGCAACCCTTGAGTCTGTACTTGGAATTCAGCCTTTCTTCCTCTCTCTCCTTCATCCTCCCAAAAATTCCCACAGAAAATAATTTGCTGATGTGAAATAACTTCGACGTGCATTTAAGAACTCCGAGTTTCCAGATGGCTGCTCTTGTAGCAGCACAAAACTGGCTCAAGTAAAACATCTGAAATCCTTCTAAGTATCATGTATGATTGCATTTCTTAGACACTCGTTCTGGCAGTTCGCAATAAGAATCTTTCTGATCCAATAAAGACCTAGGAAGATTCCTCTAGATCGTTAATTTCAAATTCAAAAAAGGGAAAATAAGCAAAAGAATGTTCCATGTGTTTGATGTCCTCTGCAGCTGTACTAGAAAAATGCTGCTCTTCTGAGGAGAGAATTAGGAATTTCACCTGTACCTCCAGTGCTTCTGAGAAGTTTTTCAAAAACAGGTCAAAGACAAAGCACAGGACCAAATGGTTTCTTTCATAAGCCTCCTACACATTTCGGTTGTCAGAGCTCAGAAAAGCAACAGCTGAGCTAGCCAAACAGAAGAAAACCAAAAGGAGGAAGTGTTAGTGAGGGTAAGACCACATTCACACATAACAAAAGCAAACCTGCTCACACACGTGGGCAGTTTCAGTGAGGACAGAATCGGATCCTTCTCGCAGGTGCACAGGCAACGGGCATGAGGAAATGGCCACAAGTTGCAGCCAGGGCAATTCCAGCATGATAGACGTAGAAAGTTTCCAGTGAGAGCAATTAAACTCTGCACCAAGCTGCCCAGAGAGGGTGCGGTGACTTCAGACTCATACGCCTTGAAAATTCACTGGGATGATGCTCTGAGCAAGGGGCCACACGCTGGCCTGCAACCAGACTGATCCTCCAGCACAGCTCTCAGAGTGCAGGACTGCTGACATTTGATGTCTTACTTTGATATTAATTCACATCATTTCCATCATTCAAAAGAAGTATTAAAGCTTACGGTAGAAGGCTGTTTTACCGCCTACGTAAGGAGTAACGGTTGAAGAGTTAAACCAAGTATTAGCACACAAACTCAGAACCTTACACAGAATTTCATACGACTACCCTCGGACAACAGAACGACTTTCAGAAGAAGGTTATCAGGAGAACACACGCAGCAAGTGTAATCCTGCAATTTCTAACCCTGTAAAAACCTTGCAAAATCAACCACACATGCAGGCCAGATTTCAATTTTTAAAAAATCTATTCAGGAAGACTATAAAAAAAATGCTGTTCTGCTTGCTAATACCAATGCTTTTCACACAGCAGTAAAAACTGTGTCCGTTTTGAACATGTACACGCACGCTAATAACTCTTGAAAACTCACACCACCATGGAATGACTGCTACCAGTGAACTTTATGTTACCCGTGATCTCTATCATACGTTTGAACTTACCTCCCTTTCCCACCGAGCAGAGCTTTTTAAGAGGTTTGGCTTGCAGTTTCACTTTACCCACCTCCCCTTGTCCACCTTATTTTCTTGGTAGTAGCGAAGAGAGAATAAGAAATTACAGACTTCCTCAAAATAGAATTTTACTTTCTTAAAACAGTTTCACAAGAAACACCACGCCTAATGAGAACGGGCTAAAATGATGCCTTACAAGAAGGCACACAAACGTACAAACCACGTATCACAACTGCCAAAAGCTTTTGTGACACTTATGAGCTCAGCATCTCTCTACATTCATAGTTTTAAAAAAGAATTAAAAAATAGGTACATGGTGAGGTATGAGGTGTGATTGTTTTGAAGAGAGGTAATAAATGGGACTGCAGAAAAAGACCAAAAGAACCCGTGCTTATGGCTTGCTGGTCATTTCTCCATGGTGCTGTGGAGACACATGTGTAATTAAGAACTCTTCCATTAAAGACGGTCACCCAGAGAGAAACTTTATAAAAATGTTGGACACAATAGATGTCAATGACCCAGCCAGTCAGTTATTCAGGGTCATCCTAAGGCTAATGATTCAGTGTCTGGACAGCCATGTGCTACCCATGGAACTGCAGATCTTAGGCAGTCTCTTCGTTCCAATGGCAGCAGTTCAAATGATGTTGTGGCTGCAGTTTTTAGGCAGAAGAAACTTTGTCATAGTTAAACAGAGCTGACTGGCACTCTTGTTAGAGCAGAGAACTTGTTTTACTGCAAAGTTAAACGCACCAGTGCTGAGCATCAGCCAAGCCCCACTGATCTCACGACCAGCGCTCTTTCGTCTCAACACAGATGCCATAATATGACGGAAAATGATGTGCCAACACTGGTTTTCACATAATTTAGCACATGGGCAGCAGCACTTGCTGGATAAACACTAGAAATTACAGTTACTGGAAGCTACCTCTGTAAAAACAGCTACTTCCCACCTGCTTCCACACCCAACTAAAAGCTTACCTGTAAATTCTGGGGGTAGGGAGCAAAAGCGCAGGGTTTTCCAGGACAGAAGGCTCAGACTGATCAATAGAAACTAGCTAGGCCATAAACATCATACTCACTACAAACTGGGGACTTTGCTGGGGTCAGTCCTCTTCCCTCCATGATCGCTGTCTTCAGTGGCCTGTCTGTCAGTTCCTGAGGCCTCCCACTGTCCCGTCATGCTCTCACTGGTGCATGGCCACCAGTATAACCGAGTATAACTTTATAGCTTTATTTTTATTACAATTAATTAGTGTTGTTGTTGTTATTATTTTAGTTTATTTTATTTTAATTATTAAACTGTTTTTATCTCAAGCCATGAGTGCTCCAACCTTTTTCCTCCCATTCTTTCCCCCACCCCACTGGGGAGGAGAGTGAGCGAGCAGCTGCACAGTGTATAGCTGCTTGCCAGGTTAAACCATGACACCTGCAGAGGTTTTGTGACAGCCAAAGGAACGGTTATCACAAAATGAAGCTCCCCTTACAGTGCAGGGGAGGAAAGGACAAATCTTTCTTAGGAAAAAACAAAACAAAACAAAAAATCATCACTGCTACCTGAGCTTTGGAATAAAACAGACTATGTTGCTTCTTAGGAAGGGCAGCCAAAGGCATTACCTGAGGTTGGTGAGCTTTTTATTCCTAACATGTACATATTTTAAGGTCAAAAAATTAATTTTCAAATCCCTAGCTTGTAAAGATTGGCTGAGGGACACACAGAGAAGTCATACTGCCAGTCACACACAGCTCAGTCTTAGACTATTTCGCTAAGGCTTGATCTCATGCATCCTGGTGGCACATAATAGTGTGGTTCTGACAGAAGCATTAACCTGGCTGTCAATGAAGGAAACAAATGTGTCTCAGCAGAGCATGTGGCCCAGACACACCACATCAATAGTCATTGTAACTGAGCTTTTTTTTTTAAAGGTAAACTTTGCTTTTAAACGAGCTCAACTTAGCAGACACAGAATTAGTTCTCACAAGTTCTCACTCTCAGTTGCTAACCTATTTGCTATCTCCCCAGAGAGAGCAGCACTTCAGAAGTCAGAAAATGCATGTAATATGCACTATGCAAACAAAAATATCCAGCCCTTCACTTCCTGAAAGAGAGGCCAATGCTACAGCAACACTAAAAACAAAGGGTTGCAAGTAACTGCTTTAAGAACTCCAAGGTAAACAGCACAAGTAATTCAGGAAATATTTATCCAAATATTACAGTTACAAGACAAGATTTGACCTCAGAGACAGGTATCTGTTATCTTTGTATTTAGCATATGGAGCACTGTCAAGGTGTGCTCTATCTGAAAGGTCATAATAAATCAGTTTTCCAGCAGTTTCAGAGACAGAAGCACGTGCTATTTTGTTTCCTCAACAGGAATGAGATAGCTGAAGCAAAGCAGTACTAAAAGTGCCTGTAAAACTGGCTTTAAGGTTTTAATAGGCAGCCCTCTTGCAAACACTTCTGTACTTTGAACCGGGTGTTACTAGACAAGTACAAAAAATAAAGGGTAGGTTGCTAGAGGAACAGACAGTCCATTACTACAGCATGATACACACATCTAAGTGAGAGCTGGAAAACAGAGTCTGCTGCCTTCAAGTGGATTTCTTTTTTTCTATTAACAATAAGAACCACTTGGGAAACATGAATTATTTAGTACAAAACAAACAGCATCAATCCATATTAATGGGCACTAAGCAGCAACTTATGATTCACAACACCATTGTCGCATACAGCACTCACAAGATTACTCAGTAATACATGGGGCTTTCCTAGCATTTTTAGTATGGCAACAGATATCAATGAACTTTAAGTCATTCAAGCCAGTTGATTTAAACCAGCTCTTGGGAACTGATAAAACTACCCAAGCACAGCTACAGACTCACTCATCACTCATTAAGATATTAATTAAGCCAGTAATTGTAGCAGTTTTGAAAGCAGAAATCAAACCCAAAAGGTAAGTTCAGATATACCCAAAAAGAACGTAAAAGGAAAACTGTGTTTCCCTTTGTAGAAAATGATAAACAGCAAATCACCACATCCAGGAGGCCAAAGGCAGATGCACACTGTATGTTTAGAATCCATCTAAATTCTGAATAGCTTCGCTTACCACATCGCTTCTTCCGAGGCTGCCGAAACTTTCGAAGCATTGAATTGCAAGCAAGACATTTCACATAACACCAACTGCTTAAAAAAGAACTAAAGCTATCCACCCTACTTTCATACATTCCCTTTACACATGATCAAATATCATGAAAAGAGAATCAGCAGCCAATTACGTAGAAGTCTTTGATATAGCAAATCTAACCAGGTATTTATGGCAGAAATTAAATTTCTGAAACCAAGATGAAAACATGTCATAATTTCCATGTGCATGAGCATTTTTCTTAGCAAGGCTTTGCACATCTTAGCATTTGTGCAAGTTTCATAGAAGCTTCACAACACCAAAACCTAACGCCAGCACTAAAGCCATACTGCTATGGGAAAGCTCAAGTTTTTAAGATCAGATGGAGGAGGGTGGGTTTCCCCCTAATTCCTCCTTAACTTTAAAGCACCTTAGAGTATTTAATCTTCTAACATTACAACTACCTTGCAAAGAAACCACTAAACCCCTATGCACATAAACTAACATACGCTGCCTGTCACACCATCAACCTCAAGACAAGAAAGGTATGCTGGAAGAAGTCACATAGCAGCTGATGTTTTCCAGCACGAGAAAGAAATTAAGAGCAATTATTCTAAAAGGTAAATATAATTTTAGAGCATAACATCTTCAAAAATTATTAGAGACAGAGGATATATGTTCTTAGTCATGAATAGTAGTTATTTTAGTCATTTGTTTTCCATGGGGAAAAAAATAATCTATTTTTGACAGCTGGGAAAAAAAATAACTACAGTGGGATAACAAAAAGCAAGCAAAGATTTTCTTCTGGGAGGACTCATTCAAGGTGGCTGGCTAGCCTCTCCAAAACTGATAAGATCAATCCTGTAAAACAATAATTGGCCAAGAACTGAGCATTCAAGCCCAGGACAATGATTTCTCAAGTTTTATCAGTTACCAAACTGATGTCAACTCTATAAACCTTACTGTTACATTTGAAACAATTAAAAATTCAGAAACCCCTCTCCCTAGTTCACCCCTCACCAACAATTTCTAGTTACCTCCATTGGTTCACCTATTTCAGCAGTGTCAGAAGAGCACAGCAACGGAGAGATCTCTGAAGCAGACGCAGCGTACAAATAAACTTCTTGTCACAAATCTTCATGCTCTGAGCACCTTGTGGCGCACAGGCCAGCAGCTCCCAAGGTTCTCCTGCCCTCTATTTAATGCCTGATGACCAGACTAAACAAGGAGACACAGTGTTTCCACAAGGAAACTGTGTTCCTCTTCTACCAGGTGAGCCAACGCACGGTAACCACTACAAGAGGAGGAATGGTTGGTCAGAATCTGGGGTAGCCAAAAGTGTGATAGAAGTTAAAACCATCACAGTCAAAACATTTCAGATTACAAAAACATGTGATTTTATATATATAAAAAAGCAATCTCTAGAAGGGGGGGGGGAAATCAATAGCAAAACCAAGTTCTGTACCTTCCTTGGGATGA
>NW_010202532.1:59598-67617 GCF_000695765.1 Mesitornis unicolor
CTCAGCACTCCTGTGAACTAACTTACACCTGGAACTGAGGAATTTGAACTGTGAATCACTTCAGCACATTTTCTTCAACATTCATTACGTGCAACATACGGATGAAGTTATGACAACAAATACACATAAAATGTGTGATTCAGTGTCAGTGGGAGAGCAACATTTCCTCAGCATCCTAAGCAACAGTGCAAACAAGTTTAATTATTCCCAATTAAACCCTAAAACCTCATCCCTATACCACACCACTTGCAAAAGCAGTCTCATACAATCTCCAAGCTTATATTCAGTCTGCCTGTGAGATTTAACATGCTGGCTTTCACAGGGAAAAGATTTTGCTGTGATCAAGAAACCTTTGAGAATGCGAAGCATTTCCTACCAGCAGGCATGAGAAAGCAGACCCGATTTTACAATTCATCCACAAAATCCACACAGATAAGGCCTTGTTGAATATTAATTTAAGCATACAAACTTCATAAACCACGAAATTAATATCCCTGCAGAACACAAAAACGTGCACTGTGTATTTGTACAAATCAGCTTCTTACAAATTTAATTATAAAACACTAGTAAAAAACCACATTCATTATGCAGTTTACAGCTAAACAACTGTAGCTAACAGTCGAGAAGCTAGTTCTAATTAAACAAAGCTTCAGAGTTTCTGGATAATTTATAACTTAAATAGTTTACAAATGTCAACCTAACTTATCCTTTTCCCTAAACATTTCATAATGTGAATGACACGTGTAATTATACTTGGAACAATCTTAATATCTGGAGCACAATTATATCCAGCAGTCAGCTGAGCAACAAGAAAATGTTAATACATTCAAAGCCAACAAGAGAAAGAAGGGCATCAGACAACTGCTAATGAAAAGTGCAACTTATAAGTTTACAGATTATTTGTCTAAACTGATTTTTATTAAACCTTTATTGGCATTCCAAGAATAGTCGCTGCATTTACTGACATTAAAATATTAATGACCTGACCCAACCAGGACACGAGCCAACCAGTACAGTTCTATTACAATCTATATCCAACAGAGAATCAGATACCTTGCCAGCAGTTTTAATTAAAGAATAAAAAAAGGAATGTAGTGTAAGCATTTTGTAAACATGTTTCTCCTATGGTCAGAAAACGCAGAGATACATACCTAACTATGGTACAAAACAAGACTGGTCCATTTGAAAAACAGGAAACAACTCCAAAATTATTACTCCTAAGTTCATTTCAGCTTATTGGCTTCACTTAAAGGACCAGCTGAGCTGTTCCCAACACTATTACTATTTTCTTTTATACCACATGAAGTCTGTCAGCAAGATTTGGCTTTTTCTGCACAGTTCACAATGGACAGATTTCATCCCAGTCACATATTTTATATATTAAACAGTACCACAATATTAGCATTGTAAAATAAAGCAATTTACCAACCTAATGTACCCACGTGGCTACAGCTCTTAGTGCATCCCTCATTTTTGTCTCAAACACAGATGAAGATGTCACAGGGATACTGAAAGGTCTGATGATTTATTTACAACAAACAAAAACCCAGCCATGTAACACAGATGCAAGCGACACCTCACCATCTGGGGATAACAGAACACTTGATCACGGTAAGGCATCGTTTACTTGGCCATGACCAAAGTGACCTCACAGGGCTTTTCAGAGTCCTGAATCCACTTAACTTGCAGAATAAGCTGCTCTCTGGCACACCCCACTAAGATACTGGTCATTACTAATCACCATGGATGGGGCCTGAAGGAGCAACGGGTTGAAATACCTTCTTTCTACTCCCATCACCCCATCCTGCTTCCTCCTAGGCCTCCAGCCAGCTGGGAGGGAATGGCATCACCCCTCCACGGCAGCCAGCCAGACCCGCAGGCTGACTGTCAACAGGGGTATTACTGACTTCATGCGTGCAGCACCTGCCTAAAACCTGACCTTGACTCCAAGGGAAAGCTCTGTGGGTCAGGGCAGGCTGGCTGAGGGCTGGAGGCGTGGGGTGCTCACCCTTGGCAGCTCAGGGGAGCTCCCCAGGGGACTCCTACACCCAGGGCCTACCATACGCCTGGTGCCCACCCCACAGGGGCCTCACAGCCCTGCAACCCACTTGCTGTCTGATGAAAAAGCCCTGCTATTTCCACGTTCTGGATTTTTTTTTCACCACCTCCTCTTTAGAAGTTTACTCTCCCTTCCCAGATGTTGCCTTTTAACGTAGCTCAACAGCATATCTGATTAGTCCTCCTTTAGCCATTGCTGTGATACCTGAATGTGTCCTTAAAGTTCTCTCACGCTGCCTAATACCTGGTCATCCCCAAATACACACTGGATTGCAAGTTCTGCATTTATCTAGCACTTTACCAGGACACTGCACTTGTGAAGAGTTCTAGGAAAAAGAATAAACAGCATTTGATGAAATGTGATCCAGTGGGCAAGTACAATACTGTTTGTATTTTCAAAAACATGAAAAAAACTATTCGTGATTTGAAACTTCTGTACGAGACAAGTTTTAAAATCAGTCGTGCAAAGAACATTTTCCAAGGTGGTCCTTAAAAATTCACGTGACCGTGTACTGTGTCACTTGGAGCAAACACACTAAGGACAGGACAGTATCAAACTGGGATAACATCAAGTCGTTTTAACTAACGCCTTAATGAATAGAACACCGCCTTGCTAGCAGGCCACCACCCCACACCTTAGGAAATTGCCACACAGAACGAACTCAGTGCTACTGTTCCTCAGAAGCCTGTATTTTACTGCTGCTGTTACAGAGTATCAAAGGCCCCATAATTTTTGATTTTTTAAATCTGCACAATCAGAAAGAAAATTGCTATGGAAAACAACTGAAAATCATATGCTTTAGTCCTTTTGGATATAATAGTTTTAGTTAAGCTTTTTTTTTTTTAATAGGCCATTGGAATGACTTTTAATTCTTTTTCAAATTCCTACTCCCTCCAGTAATAAAAACATTATTAGTTTCCATAGTCATAAAAACATTATTCCCCATAGCAATACCTTGATGAAAATATGACATCATTCTTCCTTTGCTGAACCATTTCAAATTCTACTAAACCACCTATCAAGCTTTTCCTTGCATGGCTTATCAAGTGGGAATACCTGTGACCCTCAACAGCAAACCTACCTGCTCAGTTAATTCAGCGCACCTGTAACAAATAATTTCACTTTTGGTACCACAGAAGCTTTTACCTTTCTCAGTGGGAGTACAGACACGAGCTGTACTGAAGCCATCAAAAGGTACCAAACCCACACACTCCAGTCTCCTTCACAGCATCTTCGTAGTTTCCTCGCAGATGGACAGAGACCTGTTACCTGCAGAGGACCACACGACTCTTCTCCTTCAATAATTCATCAATTCGACTCGCATCTCATTTCTCAGCCATGCCCAAGTATCCCAGAACAAACACAGCCATGCTCTGACAAGGCACCAACCTTCTGACAAACAAGCTCAGCAAATAAACTACATACTCAAGATGAAGTACTTGGAACAGCTTGTGTCAGACAGGGTAAAGTGATGGGCAGCGGGTTTCTTACCCATACCTTTCTGCAGGTTTGGCTAGTAAAAATTTTATTATTTACAACTATGCCTACAATCACACACGTGTGGGAATACTGTGCTAACACCACTCTCTAACCATTCATTGCCAATAAAACCTTAACCAGAGAATTCCCAGAAGGTGCTTGGGATTACCGAGGAAACACATCATATTATACAAAAATATTGAAAACCAGCTTTGTGGCATCAGTGATAAAACACAACTGTTGCACCAAAAAAAAATCCCAAAACCCACCTAAGAAGCAAAGCTGTCATTTTAAACCAATATCCCCGCAAAATGAGATACAAGAATAACAGCAAACTTTGAGAACGTATCTTTGGCTTACTGACCTGAAGCATAAACACACATTCCTTCCATCAAGAGAAAGCCAATAGAACTTCCTGTTATGAAGTGGCTTGCCTTAAATAAACTAGAGTGGAAAACAATGCATACTCTGGCAGGAGGGACAACAGAAAAATTAAGCTATAAACTTCAAAAAAACAGGCCAATAGACTTAAGAATTAGTGGCCAGAACCCAAAAGGGCTGCCAGTTGAAGCAGGTTTGCCAAAAAGTCGTAGCCTTGAATCAGACAGTTCTGATTAATCTGACAGGGAGTTAGATCCGACGGTCAGGAGAGAAGCAGGAGAAAGTGTCTCAGCCGCCACCACATCTGCAGTGTCTGTGTGAAACATTCCAAAGTGCCCATAGCTTTGCAGCGGACGACTGAATCCTGCGCAGCGAAGACCACACACAGAATCACACACAGAATCGCTCGGTTGGAAAAGCCCTCTGAGATCATCACGTCCAACCGTTCCTGTCTACCCCCTAAACCATATCCTTAAGTACCTCATCTACCCGCTCTTTAAATACATCCAGGGATGGTGACTCCACCACCTCCCTGGGCAGCCTGTGCCAGCTTCTGACGACCCTCTCAGTAAAGAACTTCCTCCTTATCTCTAACCTGAACCTCCCTTGGCACAGCTTGGTGCCGTTTCCCCTTGTTCTATCCCCCATCGCCTGGGAGAAGAGACCAGCACCCACCTCTCTACAACCTCCCTTGAGGCAGTTGTAGGTGGTGATGAGGTCTCCCCTCAGCCTTCTCTTCTCCAGGCTAAACAAGCCCAGTTCCCTCAGCCGCTCCTCATCAGGCTTGTTCTCCAGAGCCCTCCCCATCCTTGTGGCTCTTCTCTGAACACGCTCCAGAATCTCAACATCCTTCTTATAGTGAGGGGCCCAGAACTGAACACAGCACTCGAGGTGTGACCAATTCACAGCAACTAAAGACAACGCCCTGCTAGGCTCTGATAGTATTGAGTATATTCATGACTGATTCAGACATCAGAAAACAACCTCACTTCTCTGGTGCGTGATGCTTTACACGAAGAGCAGGAGAATAAGATTTTAAATCAGAATGACTAAATAGTGGATGTGGCAAACCTTAAACAACTTATAACAATAAAACCAAATGCAAGCTTCTACTCTGTGGTTGAGGGGATTAGGAGGGCTCCCATATAAAATCAGAACTGATTATAACAAGCTAAAGCATCTTCTATAAGAAAAAGATTAGGGGGTTATGACAGGTTGTATATTTGAGTCTGAAAATATTAGAAGAAAGGCTACTCTGAGGTAAAACACTAAGTCAAACTGTTCTTCATTCCCTGTGTGACAGAACAAGGAGGCAAGAGTTACAAAGAAAAGGAGACTTCAGATTTAATTTCAAATGATCACTTTATCAGCTCAAAGTGAGAAATTCTCTGTTCCTGTCACTTCTTGGCTGTGCCCATTCAGTAGTGAGGGCACACATGAGGTAGGCTGATAATGTCATTGGGGTAAAACTCTGAAGTATTAGAAGACAGTCACAGCAATGCAGTTTCCACCCTCCCTCTGTCAGAGTCACCTCATCTTCAACAAACTAAAAACCTGACACTTAACCACATTTTAACCCTTCAAATATGAAGTTTAACTGACGTCACTGGCAGGTTGGTTGATAGTGTAACCTTACAGCAATGGGATAGGTGCACACGTAAGGTGGCTGCAAACTGGAGTGTCAGATCTTAAACAACCTTGCTCTAGAAACAGTCCTTCAGTCCTTTGTAGAGGAACATCCACCAATGAGGCATAGGAAAGGTCCTCCTCTTACGTCTAGTTCATACAATCAGAAAAAATACTTCTTTGTTCCACTGACCGCAAGCATGGTAAGATTTATTTAGAAAAGGGCAAGTCTGGGTCAGCCTTTGATTTAGCCACTTCCAAAAATTTCTTATTCTTTACGTGTCAAATGAAATATTTTTCAAAGGAAAACAGCCTTCTGTGCATAAAGAGCAATTGTACAACGTATCGCTGTTACTGTTACTTTCATTTATTTTTCTACAGAGGGTTCTGAACTATTAATCATAACCAAACTATTAGAGTATCTCTTTCTAGGGTACCCTTAAAAAACCCAAACCAAAACACACCAAACCGAAAGGGAGGCCCACCTCTGACCTGACAGAGGTGCCACTTCTCAAGCAGTCCCTGCTAACAGCCACTTGTCTTCCTCCAGCACCACCTCCTCTGCTAGAGGGCCAGAGCACAGAGATACTCCAGCTCAAAAAACAATACCAACTCCCTGTTTCTTTTTCTTGCTGTATTGGTTCTGTGCTCCAGCTCCAGAAGCTGTGTCAAAGACAGGAACAACTGTGTAGGTGCTGAGGTGACTGCCAAGGAGAGGTCATGTCCTCCTTTCCTGTTCTCAGCCACAAGTTCCTGCTTCTGTCACATCACATCTGTCACCTGGATCACAACAAGACTTACTTGTTGAGGCAACTTTCAAAGGTTTTGAAACAACACACAGGATGTTTTGCACATGATATAAAAAGAAGTATTCAGACAAAACTAGCAGACAGAACAGAATGGCCCCTCTAGCACAGCACAGGACTCCACCGAGAGACAAGTGCTCTTCTGTTTGCCAGGTCCACACGGTGAGGCCAGCTTCTCCTTCTGCTACGTGAGCAACCCAAAATGGAGCTGAAGAGAAGGTGGCTGTCAAAACTAGGACAAACATTCCTACTCCTCTGTTTTTAAATATAAGTACTTGAGAGCATGACTTTTTTTTTTTTTTGCTCTAATCGCCTTAGGAAACAGATTCCTTTTCTCACCTGTACCATGGCAAGGACAGGCTACCCTCCTTTCACTCCCTCCTTCCACAACTGCAAGCACTTCATTGATACTCTCCTTCTAATAGTTCATGGTTTAAAAATATCTAACCAAAGTCAGGAAATGCAGCTAACAACAAGACTTTTATTTTCCTAATCCATACCTTTTTATTCACTTAGTCTTGTCTTCCCGAGTAGTCCAGTGTTACTGTAAAATGCGTGAAGAAAAGTGATTCCATTTACAGAAAAAAACCACTATCCTGACAAATAACATCTGTAGTCCTTCATTTTTTGATGCACAATCCATCAGAATTATCTATTTGTATATCTTCATTCTAAAAACACCACCACATACACATCATCTTCATAAAGAGAGGTACTTTTGTTCGGAAACTGCTAAAGCTTCCAAGGATGCTCTGGCTGACCAAATGTCACACCAGTGAACACTGTTGTCATTCAGCAACATAAAGATGATTGCTACATGCTCAGCTTTTATAAGAGCAATGCAACTGTTACCTGTGACTGAAACACTAAGGTATGCAAACATAGCACATTAGTAAACTTCTGACTTAACCATAATAGCATGACACTAGCACAGAAGAGTAGTTCAATTCTAATGTAAACAGGATCTTGGTCTTCAGAACAGTCAAACCATAAAATACTTGCGGCTGATGTTCTCTTTTTCCTCCCCCATATTTTGTTAACAGTGGCTTCATAGTCAGCTAAGTAATGGCACTGGGCTTGTTTTTCACTCCTCAGCTGAAAAGACATCAACTACAGTACGGGACAGAGAGAAAAGTCTCCCAGAACTGTTGCATGTTGGCATTCTCTCAGAGCACGTAGGGTTGGAGTCACTAATGCCTCCAGCCTTCCTTGCCTCTCCACCAAGCTCAAATGAGCAGCGTAACAAGTTACTGCTCACCAGCTGCTCCGGCTCCGAGGTATACCACATACTCTAAGTAAGTGCAGCATAGCATGCTGTGACTTACACAAGGGTGTCTGACTTTGCTGCTGATGACACGACAAGGTACACTCCCAGGACAACTGATACAGTCTAACCCTTCTCTTCTGTATATTCTAACCCAAGTGACTCTGCGCACACCACCTCACTGGCTGTAGTCAAAGCAAAATACACGCCCACCCCCAAAGCGTCAAATTATATCAGCACGGGTGCGAATATTAGGAAAACAAACTTCAGAAAGTGCATTTGCTTCAAGTACTTAAAACACCATCTCTCAGAATCAACACTGTTCACGTTAAACCCCTGCCTCCAGAGCCCGCCAGCCGTCCCCTGGGGCAGCACGGCTGCTGCTAACGCCCCGCTCCAGCCCC
>NW_010202533.1:0-24562 GCF_000695765.1 Mesitornis unicolor
GAAGCCATGTTGACTGCCCCTAATGATCCTCCTCCCTAAGGAAGGGACCTTAAAGCTCATCCAGGCCATCCTCTCATAGGCAGGGACACCTCCACCAGCCCAGGCTGCTCCAAGCCCCGTCCAACCTGGCCTTGGGCACTGCCAGGGAGGGGGCACCCACAGCTTCTCTCGGCAACCTGGGCCAGTGTCTCATTGCCCTCACAGTAAAGACTTTCTTCCTAATATCCAGTCTTGTTCTATCGCTACCTGCCCTTGTAAAAAGTTCCTCCCCAGCTTTCCTGTAGACCCCCTACAGGAACTGGAAAGCTGCAATAAGGTCCCCCCGGATAACTTAGAATCCTTTCCCTGGGCTTTGCCTACCTTCATTACTAGGATAACACTTTCCCTGATGCCTCTAAAATCTTTGGTTACTCTTCAAATAGCACCTAACAGCCAGCTTTGGTGGCTAGGGACTCCCCCACTAGGTTTTGTGCCTAAGTTTCCACTACTTTTCTGCTATCAAAACAGATCACTGTTTTCTGATTGACATTATTTGGGAACAGGCTAGTTTCCATTTGTTCTTATTTTTTCATATATTTGCAGTGAATTTTATTTTCCAGTTCTAAAACCCTTACAGCACTTTCAATTATTATTCTCCTGCACCTTGTGTGTATATCCCTCTCATTCTGGTTTGGTTCATATTTCCAGACTTTCCAAAGGTGACCAAAATAAGAAAAGTATTTTCCTGATACTAAAAGCAACTGCGTCATCCTCACATTTATTGATAGGAAAGTGCAAACAGAGCTGAGCAGTGATGCTCAGAGGCAGGTGTAGGTCTGGGGTCCCTCAAGGACGGGAGAAGCTGTCTCAGGTGTCCTCACTCACATCTGCTATGTGGAAATGAAGCCAAAGCATGAGCCTGACCATTGGTTTCATTAACTGCTCAAATGCTGGGTGATGTAAATGCACAAATAGGTTCATGGTGTGGGTTTTGCCTGAATCTGTGCTATTTGGGAAAGTCCCTTTAACAAATTATGGATCAGATTTGAGGCTGGACCAAGGAAGGTCAATGAAGGAGGGGAGTGACATTTTCTGACCATGGCAGCTAAAAGAGCCTCTAAACATTGGGCATGACTCCAGTCCACTGCACTGACCTTCCTGCTCAAGGGAGCAAGGGAGCTCGGCCCCGAGCGAAGCAGGAACTGTGGAGGCACATTTATTATTTTATTGCTTTCACAAGAAAAGAAAATATTATTAATGAGTGTAATTTATAAGCAGGGGAGCGGACAAAACCATGCTTTTCACGAGCTGCGGTACGCTGCCTCAGGAGGGCAAGGGAGGAAGCGATGGGCAGATACCGGCTATTGTGTCTGGTTTGCAAGGTTACTTGTTCTGATAGAGCTTCATTTCACATCTATCTTGGAAAACAAATTCCCTTTCAGGCCTTTTCATAATGAAGAATAAAGAGGCTATTGTTACAGAAAGCTAATTGTGCTTTTAAGCCATTTTCTGCAGCCAAGCTCAGTATCACTTTGGAGAAGTCGGCGAGCTCAGGCTGCTGCAGATGAAGGCAATGCAAGTCTCCAGTGTACACCTGCGACTACCAAAGGAGAGATATATTTGCCCAGGACCGTGAAATCATTGTCCGTGACAACTCTTAGTTTTGTTTCAGGAAGCTGCCTTGTTTTTTTTCCACGGGAGTGTGGGTGGAGTTTCTATTATTGTCAGAGTGCAGAGGTTCACACTATCTATGGAGATACAGACTGCAGGGAAACACGCAGACAGGTGAACTTCCACCCCAGCTAACACACCCGCTCTGTCTCCCTTCTTTAACCCAAATTCATGCACCATTTGGCCTGCTCTGAATGACATGTAACGGTTAAAAAAACCTAAAGCGCTTGATTTTCTCTCCTAAAATTCCATTATATTCTTTAATGTTAGTTGAGCTGAATTATATTTAGAAATGTTTCAGGAGTGTTAGAGTGGTTTTAAGACAATTTAGAGCCAGGAAATGTTACCCAAAGGGAATACAGGAAGAGCAATCATTAAGGATGCTTGTCATTAGACTTTTAACCTTTGTGCTTTCCCTGTCTCTCCCTACCAGGCAGCTCCAGTGAGGATCATTCTTTCTACAGCTTGTTCATTTATCTCTATCTTTCTGGTCTGACTAAAGTCAAACACCAATTAATGCTATTAAAGCAGAGTTATTATGTAGGTATCTTCAACAGAAGCATCTTCTCCCTGCTCTCTTTATCCTTTTTCTCTGTCTCTTAAAATCCCACCGGTGCTCTCCAGACAAACTGCATCTTCTCACACTACATCAGGCAGCCTGGCTGTGTTTTGCTCTTCCTGGTGACCCAGTGTGACAGGTCAGTCTGCTGCCAACTGAGCAAACAGGACAACTGCCAACTCCTCCGCCTCCAGTAGTCTGGCCAGCATCCTAAACTAAGGGTCAGATTCCTCAACATCAAAAGACTGGCTTAAAATTGACTAAATAAAGGTTTGAAGAGATAACATGGGCTTGTTCTATTTGCATCCTGAGTTTTCACCATTAGGCTACACTAGGATAAATATTTTCTGCCTTCTGGAAACTGGGCAGGGCACACCATGAGTCATGGAGATATCCTAAAAATTGCTGTCAATTTTAATATTTTTGGTTGATTTTTTTTCTTCTTTTTTTTTGTTTTTCCTTCTTATGCAAGGATTACCCCTGATCCACAGGGAATTTCAGAGTAAAAGAGCAAGTTTTGCAATACTCACAAGAAAGTCAGTGACAACAAGCATGTACTGATAGATACATGCTCTTGATTCTTCCTTCTTTGGTTTCCTCTCCTCCACCATTGCCATTAGGAAGATTTTAGGTAGATATGAGTGCTCCCCACACTGTCCTCTGGCAGCACTGTATGAGACTCACCTCCCTGTGGAGTAGAACCAGAATTTCCAGTGCTCCATGCATCCCTGTGAACCAGGACCAGCCTCACTGTCCCCATTGCTAGGTACCTGCACACCCTCCATGAGAGAAGAGCAGCCCTCCATAAGAAGTAGCACCCAATTACAAGACACAGGATTAAGACAGGGTTTGTGTCACTGCTCTTTCAATCAAGAGAATTGTCCTCCCTTTGCTGAAGATGAGCCATTCTGCACGCACCACCTTCACAAGCACAGGAGACAGTGGCACAGGAATTAGAGGGAGCTGGAACCTTCCTTGCCCCAGGTGATACAGTCACCAAGCACCAACCTCAAGCCATAAATCCCAGGACATCTTTGTGCTAGGCTGTTCATCCCAACAGATATGTAGCTCCACCAAGCCCTTCCCCCAGGAGCTTTCCATTTCACTTCCCAAATCCCACTTGCAGAGAGGAGAAAAGCAAGTCTGCTTTTCACATGCTTTTCAGAGCAAGTCTGCTCTGACATGTGAAAAACACATGTCTTCAAGATTTTTATTTTATTTGGAATTGCAGCAGCAACCACAGAAGGAGAAAAAGGAAATGGCAAACTATTCCCAGCTGAGGTTTGGTTTGAGATTTAAACAGCTCTGCTAGAGTAAGACCTTCATTACATGAGGGTACAGATCTGTCTCTAGATGAGAGAAAAACACATGCTACAAACTATGTTTATCCCCTGCCATTCAGCAGATGGATGATTTTGGGGCTAAGGCATGGCCCTTGTGCTGTTCCCATCTCTTCTGTCAATACAGGCAAATCCTTTGTGGCTTTTCCCAGCTTCTACCAACATCAACACAGAGATTTGCAGGGATTTCAAGGGTCATCAGAAACACCACTGAACCTCCCTGGGACTTCATTTCTTCATTAATACAATTTACCTCATGGAGGATTTTCCTTCCTTATTCCAGGCAAGCAAAGGCCAAAGTCATCATGTTCATACAGGTGCCATTAACAAGCACAGACACAAAAATCAATGCAGTGCACTTCATGGCTTAAAGCTCCAGACCCAAACTGACCCCTGGTATCTGATACACCATTTACAATCTGCTCTGCTGCCTGCAAATAGAGACAGACACCTGCCAGCAAACTGGGTACCCCTTCCCATTGCCTTACTCCTGTAAAACAGACAGCTCTAAAAGTAAAGACAACAAGTTTGTAAACACCAATATGTCTGTAAGATGAGAAGGAAGGAGGCAGGGACTTATTTAAAATTAGTGTCAGCCCCAAAGGATGGTTGTCCTGTCTCAGTAGTTCAGATTTATTGTGGCAATGCTGTGATTCCCATAGGCTCTTGGAGTCAAAGGGGACAGAACTACTAGCAGGACTTGATCGTCTTCCCAAGGCTCAATGTAAGGGTTGTAATTAGAGCAGCTGGCTGAAGCAGCCTATTACCTACAAGAAAGCAATGAGTTCTGGGTTTGCTAAACCTCATAAGCAAAGATGGATTGGAGGTTGTCACCAATCATCCTTCCATACATGCATGCATGCATGTTTCTCTGGCACTCCACTGTCTGTTTGCACTCTACAGCTTGTACAAAGCTGGGGTTTTATTGACTCTAGAACCATTTGGGTCTGAGTTTGATTCTCTATTTCAAGCTGCCTGGTCTCAGAGGCACTTAAATCAACTATTGTCTCCATTTCAGACCATGAAAATCCCTTTTGGTCAGTGAATTCTGTCAGGAATTATTCTGGATCTTTCCAGAGGCTCCTCCTAGGGGTCTTTTTAGTCCCAGATCTCTGTGCAGTATTTTTCCATTGTTCAGTTGATCTCCTCCTAAAATGAGCTGTTCATCTTTAGAGCAAATCACTGTCTTTTCCTCATTTTCCTTTTCTTCTTTGTCTCTTCTCATGGCAGAAAAATGAGACGATGCTTCATCTTTCCCTCCTAGGTTTCATTTTTGCACAGAGTGAAGTGCTCTTTAGATTTCTCCCTCAATATTTTGCAGTTAGCCTCTTCTGCCTGAGCTAACTGAAAACCATTAAAAGTATCAAGTGATTCACAACCAGCAATTGACAGAAATAAAGCCACCTCCTGATTGCCTTCCATTTTCTGTTGCCATCCATGGTTTGCAGATGTGGGCAAAGTGCTATTTAAAAAGTCTCTCTCTCTCTTTTCTGCATTTTCCAAGAGTTTTGAGTCCGGTGGGTCTCTCAAACATCCCACTCTTAATCTACAAAGTGTTTATCTCTTTTGCTTTGCTCTAAGTATCATATGCTGCTCAGAAATATTGCAAATGCAAATAGTTTGACAAAGGTTAGACTTTGCAAAGGGAAAAACACAATTTAGCAAACCCTTTCCAGATCTGTGTGAGAGTACAAGTCCCCAACACTGATGAAAGGTGTCACGAGTGTTTGTTTGGGGAAGCTGAGTTGTGTTTCAGCAGGGATAGGAAAGCAGATGGTCCTGCCCTCTTCATTTAAGGAATACTTTTAAAAGTACTGCCCTGACAGGTCACAGCTTCTGTCCTGCTCCAAAACCTCAGGCACCAGGTCTGGCTGGCCGGTGCATCCCTCAGGTATGCTGGCATGGAGGTTCTAGAGCGAGTAAGCTGCAGGTAAATGCAAATTCCCTGGCCACAGGCACTTCAGAGACAGACCTTCATTCAGAGCAGGAGATATGACAGATTTTGTTGATTTGGCACTGATACTCTCTCCAGAGATGTTTCTTAATGGTGACTTAGAAGAAGAAACTTAGATGTATTAGGGAAGCAGGCAACTCTGGTTCAGTCAAAACTCATGGTGAAGCAACAGCCCATTGTTTCACCTCTGTGCTTTGCAAACCACTATCTGTCTCCATCAGGACACAGGTCTGGGAAAGTCCTGGGGCCACCAGCCACAACCTTTTGCCTAAAACCTTGTGTGGGGATTTTCTCTGAGCTTGAACCTTGGAAAAACCACACAATTTACTGTAGCCCTCCCTCCAGACTCTCCTTCTAGCTCCTTCAACAGCCAAAGCAAATACCTCAGCCAGTGTGCTGAAGGGAACAGCTTCAGGGGTAGAGAAAGGGGGTCCTACTACGAGGAAGAGAGGAAAGTCAGAGAGGAGGGCTAAGAAGCAAAGTTGGAAGAGATGAATGAGGTTTTCGGGGAATTATATGTGGAGAATAGAGAATACGAAGCACCGATGGGATTTGTCAGGGTAAGGCAGGTCAATGGACACGTAAAGTTTGATAAGCAGGAGTATGGTGAGTGGTCTCTCCATCAATGGACATGTAAAGTATGATAAGCAGGAGTATGGTGAGTGGTCTCTCCTCACCCTTTTTGCTCCAAATGTGGGCTTCACACATCTCTGTTGTCTCTCTCAAGGGAGCAGAAATAGGAAGCTATTGTAGAGTCTAAAACAAGTAACTCCAGATTCTCCGGCACAACTATGTAGACAGGCTGAGACACCCTTCTCATCATGTTGAAATTCCCTTCAGCCTGCTGCTCTACTAACTAAACTAGCGTTGGTTCCAACCAAGCCCCAGAAATGGGTGATGATTCAGAAATTTACCAGCTATTTTCAATCATTTCTATTGCCCATCTCTGCATCTCAAACTCTAACAGACGCTGCAGTCTTTAAGGTTTTGGATTTACATGGGGACTTTTAATGTTATCAGGTCAAATCAGGACTATGCCTCTCAGGAAAGGCTGAGATTTTTCCTTATCCCGTTTCCCCATCAACTACTCGATGTCTGTGGCATAGTGAAGAGCAGGGCACCTCAGCTACACCAAGCTCCATGATGTTTTTCAGCTTGCCCAAAGGCTCACAGCACCCACACTGCTCAGAAACTCCTTGCTCTGCCTGACTTAAGCTAGATCCTCTCTCATACCATGAGTAGGGCTTACATTAAGACATTGTGGGCAGGGTCTCATGCACCTCCCTTTGGGATTCCTGTGACTTAGATTGTGTTTCTGAGATCTGACGTAACAAACCCACCATTCACCCCGTTCATGCTGAGTATGGACACTCAAAGCAGTACCTGGTACCCTCTAAAGATAGGACTGGACTATAAACCATGTTCTTCAGCTGAAGAAGCAGAGGGGATTTGGGTTCCTCCATAACATTACATCAGGGCAACGTCTATGCAGTCTAGAGGGAAGTCTAAGAAGACCTTCAAAGGAGACAGTGACACAGGCAAAGAGAAGTGAGACACAGTTGTTGGACAGAGTATAGGGTGTCTTTCTAGTGACAACATCACACAATGTACTGGGATCAGGATTACTACTAGGGCCTTGGTATCAAAAAGGCTGCAGGCAGAAAGTGGTCACTTCCCACCCATGCAGACAAACCTCCCAAGTAACTCCTTTGGGTCATAACCATGAGTGGTCAGAACTATGAGCATCACATTGGGCATACAGACCAGCTTCACAGCAACACCAAGAAACCTCTTAGGGAAGCTAAATCAAATGACAGCTCTAACCAAAATAGATAAAGTAGAAATTCCCCTTCATCTCACCTACACCAGAACGTGTGAATAGGCACATGATGGTCACCAAGTTTAGGATAGGACTACAGGAGAATGACTCAGCAGAACAGCTGCTCTCATTCCCTACATAAGGTCTACAGCCCACCCCTCAGCCTGCTGCCTCCACGTCTCTCCACTTCCCAAACCCATCTTTTGTGATGCTAAATAATAACAGACCTTGTTCCCTGCCTTGCCTGCTTTTCATCTAAATTAAAACGCAGCTAATCTCATTAGCGAGCTCACCCTGCTGCCACCGTGTTCTTTGGATGCCCCCTAACATCATTAGGAACTTATCCAGGGAAACAAAAGGGCATTACTCCATGCAGGGAATGGAGAACTAGTGCAGGAGTGGAGTGTGCTTTTGCAATTGTCCCTATAATCAACAGTTTGTGTGCAATTAGTGGCTTTAACCTCTGTCTCATTGCCACTGTAGCAGTGCGCCAGTGTGGGTATAGGTGTCTGTATAGATGCAGAGGTGTGCAGGACACAGCCATACATGGGTCAGAAGTGTACCAAAGGAGATGAAGTGCATGATAGGAAAGCAGTGAAGAGGTCTAGGAGTGGGTACTAAACAGAAGGTTTAGGTGTATCTTCAGTTAGGATGTTGATCAGTGACAGAGCATCACTGACAAGGAGGTTGCTGGTATAGAAAGAGACCAAACATGCTCTTTGGAATGGACAACAGAGCTTCAGACCATCCTCCTAAGGGACATGCCTGGATACAGGTGTGCAGGGCCATATAGCATATGACTTCTGTGAGAAGCTGCTAGAAGCTTCTCTTATGTCTGATAGAGCCAACACCAGTCTGTTCCAAGATGGACCCACTGATGGCCAAGGCCAAGCCAATCAGTGATGGTGGTAGCTCATCTGTGATAACATATTTAAGAAGGTGGGGAGAGGAAATCCAGGAGGAAAATCCCCGTGTGATGCTGCTTGGCAGCCACCCATTGCAATGGCCTGCACCTTTAGTATTATCACTGGGAACAAGGATGGTGGATCACCTATGGATTGTGGTGGTGTCCTACAGGAATGGGATATAAGGGTCTTGGGATATAAATGAGTAGTTCAGGGGATTTCTGAGAGTTTGGGAGGGGGATGTGAGGGGTTAGGGCTACTCTGTGTGATGTCTAGAATGCCCATCAGGGAGAGAGGAAATAAAATTTGTTCAATCTGACGTCCAAAAAGGAAAGCTTAGCCAAAGTCACATAATCAAATACTGGTTTCCAGATGCCCATCCAACCCTATAATTCCCATTTAATGCAGTAACAGAGCTTCCAGTCTTGAATTCAGCTATTTCTACCACTGACAGCTCTGCAAAAAAATGCTCTTTTTCTCATTCTCTTCTTTATCTGGAAATTATTTGTTCCCTCTTATTCTTTCAGATAATTTGAGAAAGAAACTTTCTTCATATCTCACCAGATTTGGAATAATGCAGAGGAAAATATTTTTCTCTTTCAGGCTCTCCTCCTGAGAAATGAGCCATTACAGTCATTCATCTCCAAGTTTCTGCTTGTGTCCTTGGGGTGAAGGCAAAGGAAGAGGTCATGTTTTTTTCTGCTGAGATAAAGCCTGCAGAAGTGAGGCATCCGAGCACTGATCCATTACAACCCAACTTCTTGTTTCCAATCTGATCTTCTCAGCACCCTGCATATTGGATTTTTGTTATTATTTTTAGAGCCTGCTCCCAGGACACAAGCATATTTGTCGCTCGGTGGGACTTCCAGCATCAAGCACTTCAGTATCAATGTCGCTTCATCTCGGAAGTGCAGCTACGCAAGAGTGGAGTGTGGTTTTTTTATTGAATTTCTTGTTTTGATCTCGCAGGCCTTTGTGATGAGGGGACCGTGTGTTGCTTTGGCTGAGATCAGAACGGCAGCAGCACTTTGTATATTGATTAGCTGAGGGAATTGCTCTGGCTCGGCTTTGTAGCCCATTGTGGAAGAGTTTCTACATGGCGGCCACATGCAGTTTTGCAATTCTGGGGGAGCAGGAATAGAAGTAAGCTCAGTTTAGCCAGAATTTAAAATGGGACATCCCAAAAACTTATCTCCTTAAAACAAAACATATGATTTTACGATTCGGGGGATATTTTAATCCCTGCAACTAATTTCTCTTGAGTTCTTGATGGCATAAGAAAGCTTCAGAGTTTTTAAGGGTAGTGCATGTGCATCTTGCAATAGTTCGCTAGTCAATGTTCAACTCTTCAGGTGATTTAAGTTCTTTTTCTAAAACAATATGAAGATGTAAACTTGTCATGAGTTCAGTATCAGCCTTACTGTAGCAAAATATTAGTTTTAGAGTTTTTTCCTGTGAATTCATGGTTTTTATATCTTCCAAACAGCCTGTACCCTGGCACAATAAAAATTGTATTTAAAGTCTGGTGTTCTATGACTGTGGTCTTTGACAAGCATTAAGGATGTTTCAGAGCTGAGGAGTAACCAGACTGCACCACTGAAGTGCCATCAACTTGGTCAAGTCATACGGGACAAGAACTGGAAGAAACAATATCTGTTTCTGTATTGTGTAAGGGATCAATGATAGAAAAAAGGGGCTTGAAACCATTTAGGTCATCCCTGAGACATGGGTAAGAAGCATGGCTGTGTAGGGCAGTTGCATTGCTCTGTCTGCACATGCTCATATATGTGCTGCACATATGTTCATGCACAGACATCACCAGATTTGCGTGGAGAGATACAGAAACATACATATATATGGAGACAGAAAATAAATGAATATTTCAAGAGCTGGTGTATGTGTTTTTACACATATATGTATGGAGAGAGAGAGAGGAATCAAGCATGGCCTGGGCATATATGTGTGTTGATCAAGAGAGGCTTAGCAGAGGGAGTTAATGCTGCCTTGTGAACCCAACTGAGAACACATTTGAAAAAAAATAAATCCCCTAAAATGACCACCTTCTTTCTCAGTTTTATACTCATGCAGGCAGCTTCACAAACAATAAATCCAGAATTTGGCACAGAAAAGCTGGCAGAAATTTTGGAGGGGAAAAGGCAGGATGGAAGAGAGGAGAGACAGAGAGAAAGAGAGGTCTATCTGCAGTGGTATAGGATGGGTGCAAGCAGTGTTTGAGTAAGCAGTGACTAGTCAAGGTGCCAAAACAAGGTTGTACATTGGAGGAAGGTCTATCAATGCCAAACTTCCTCCATGTGGAGAGTTGTGATGTGTACCCAGGAGTGTATGAACTGCAAGGGACCGTTTTGGGATGTGTTTAGAGGGCAAGAGTGCACATCCAAGGGTGTGTGACTGTGGCTGTATAAAGTGGAGACAGCTCAGATGCTATGTATTTACATAGACATATGAACAAGCTGAAAAATATGCCTTTTTTCTGCAAGCTACTGTTACGCTGCCCCTTTCCAGTACTGCTCCACGTGCCCCCTTCTCTCTGAAACAATGCACTAAAGCATGGGAAAAGTGATACTTAACATTGAAATTCATCATTAATTCCTCTGTCTTTTATGGTCGTAACATTAGCCATAATGAACTCTTCCTACATTGATGTCGATTTGGTGTGTCATTTGCCCTAGAAGTGCTTCATAACTTAGCATTAATTAATGGTGACTTATTGCAAATTGTGTTACAGAGCTGATAGCACTTCTGGGTAAGTAAGTGTCACCAACTGCAGCCATCAAACTTGCTGCAGCAGCCAGGCATCGTACAGGATTAATTGCTGCATCACAGAAAGACATCACCTTTGGATCTGCACAGGAAAGGAGGGAAAGTCCATGGCTTGGGATTTTAACTTGGTTCAATTCTCAGCTCTGCAATCAACCTCCAGCTTAAGCTTGGGCAAATTAATTGAGAAGTCTGTACCTTTCCATAGTGCCAAAACTGTGGCTGGATGAGGACTGGGGCAGGTTGAAACCCCAGGCATTAGGTGATTTGGTGCTGATCAAGAGCCATACAGACAGTAGCTTTTACCCACTCAGAAGAACAACTAAGATGTCAAATACCTTGGGAGATGTTCAGATTGAGCAGGACCAGGAGCACTAAAGCAGCTAGACAAAGAAATGGGAGGACAGCAAGACAGTGCATAAAGCGAAACGGGACAAGATGAACAAGGGATTAGTCACAGAAAGATAGAAAGATGGATGAATGGACAGATATCCACCAAATATCTATCAGATATCACCAAATGCCTATCCTCTGCCTTGACAACCTGGGGATGGGATGAACCACAGAGGAGAATAAAACACAAGTCGTGTCCAAGAGAAAATGACCACCAAGATACCAGATGCCGTCCTGCAAGACCAGACCAAACACTTGGTCTGGAGTGAAATACTCCAGTGGCTTGCTGGCAACTCTTCCAGTGAACCATTCTTCCCCAGGAGCGAAAAGCATGCAGAAAAGCAGAAGCACTGCACAAGCAATCCAGCTGTCTGGATACAAAATCAAAACCCTACTCACATCAGAGCTTGGTGCTTTCCTGAACTGTCTGCATCACTGAGAAAGGAGACTTGGTTCACAGATCTGCTTCCTTTAGACCTCTTTATCACCAACAGGGTTCAGACCACCTCCCCAGAAAATAGGAATTTACTCCAAAGGGCAGAAAGTCACATCTGGCTGGTTATCAAAGGAGCCTGAGGGGAAAAGCTCATTTGTAAGCATCTGCAGTTTTGACATCTCGGGCTGAGACTTGGCTTGCAGATGGAGACACCCACATTTAGGTGTCTCTGTAGGTGTCTCTGTGTGAGCTGCCTGAGCTCTTGGAGTAGCCACTGAGGATCTGGTTGACTCAGTCAGTGTAGTCTAACTGTGATGGTATTAATTGTAGCAGGAGCTCCACCACCATCTCCCAAGGAAAGACCCCTGTGTAGACATGCAGATGCCTTCATGTGAATGCTGAATCACAGGTCCACAATTATTCAGATGACTTTTCCTCCTCTGTGAATTCAGCAATTTTGGAAGACAGCCTGAGACTCAATAACTACTCACATACAATATACTTGCCTGAGACTAAAATATGAGAGAGCAACTTTCAGCAGCAGTAGGAAAGATCCTAAGAGAAAAAAGTAGTTTGTTATAAGGGACAGCATCTTTTAGCAGACCAAACGTGCCTTTTGCCTTAACAGGTCTGGGGCTCCAGTCCACTTTTTAGCACTGCTGTATGCTTTAAATATAGTATAAAACTAAACAGATCTGCTTTCCTCGGAGAAGCGACTCAATCACCCTCTTCACAGATATTAAAAATGCAGGCAGAGGCTGCTGTTTAATGAGTTGACTTGCAAGGTACTAAAGCCGGCTACCACCTGTCAGTGTCTTCAGATGTGCTCCTAGGCCTTAATTAAGAGCTGCCCTTTGTTTAATTTTGTTCCTTCTCTACCCAGCGCCATCTACCTCCTTCCTCCCTTTTTGGTTTTGGTTGTTTCTGAACACAGAAACCAGCCCCAGGGAGATGTTTTCCAAAGTCAATCAGAAATTCATTTCAGGAGGGAGCCCAGTCACAACTTCTCATTTATTCGTCACTGGCTAGTGACTTCTAAACTAATCGGCGGGACAAAAGCAGCCAGCCAAGCATGCAAATCAGATTAAAAATTTGCACCTTTGTGAAAGGGATTAGCTGCTCTGCCTGGTGTGGATGCTCTAAGAAATCAATCTGCATCTGTCAAAAACTGTAACCTTACTTGTGTCCCTGACTCCATACTTGGGTTGGTTAAGATAATAATAATTAATTAACAGCCTGCTTTAGATTGCATCTTCTCCCGTATGGGATTAATCTTGTATTTCCTTAGGGAGCTGATTTTCCAGGCTGGCTGCAAATTTATTCTTTGCTGCTGTAATACATGATGGTGTTTGCATGCTTTCAGGGTCACAGTTACAGCAGGGAAAGCATAGTGGTTAAAGTAGTGGAGCCGGTTTAGGATTGTGTCCAAATCCCATAAATGCCACATGTGACTTCAGATAAGTCACTTAATCACCCTTTCTCACACCCTATATTTACCAGATCAGTCAAGGCAAGCGGATTTACAAGGATGATTCATCCCAAAAAGGGCCAAGGGACAGTGCTTCTATTCCTGACTCCACTCTGAAACTTGGGTAAAGTCACTTTACTTGCACATCTCAGCTTCCCAGCTGCAGAGGGAGAGTGGCATCTGCTCATCCCTAAAACCTGAGAGGCTGCCCTTAACCAAGGCACTCGCTCACAGGCATCCCCAGCCTTCAGCATCCTTAGGAGAGGAGGTGAGTTTTTCGGATGGAGGGCTTTCAGTAGGGAGTCATGCCTCTGGGTTCAAATGGGGAAGTATCACCTGCAGGTGACAGCTCTAAGTTACAGCTACCCAGAGTGATGTGAGGCTGTCATTTGGTATAAGGTAAACCCTAAGTACTAAAAGTAGGGATAAGCCTGAACTCCTTTAAAGTGGAAATAAGCTCTTCTCTGAGAAATTGTCCCTCGCACACATGGGGGAGGGAAGGGGTAAAGATACCAAATAAAACTCACAGTAATACTTGTAATGCACCCACTGATGATGATGCAGAAAGCAGCTTCTCCTAGCCCTATTTCCAAATAAAAGAAGACAATGACCTTCCCACTCATTAACTGAAGTCTTTGGGCAAAGCAACCAGGTTTTCAGTACCAATAAGCTCTCCCTCCTTCTGTTTTCCTGTTCACCTTCTCAGACAAATACCATAGAAAGGAGACCTTGCAAGCTGCTGAAGAGAGTCCTGCTTCAAGGGTGCAGTCTCCTTTCTCCCATGCCCTGTTGATGTGACAACCTGCTTAAGGCCAGCAAATGCAATCTGCCACAACAAGGCATCCCATCCCTTGTACAGCTTTTCCCCATGGAAAGAGAGAAAGGGGAGAGGAGGGAAAGAGACTGAGGAAGAAGCTGTCAGAAGCAGCATACAGTGCCCAGTGTGTCCCATCTGAAAGGAAACTGATGTCCATGAAAGGGAACATCTCCACTCTCCTCCTCCACCCATCTCCCACATGCAGCCAGGCAGAACCAGCAGCTGTTCTGCATTACCAACATGAAGACCTGTCAGAAGCACTGAAGCCCCAGGAACACATCTTAATAGAGGAGAGGCTGAAGCGACCTGCATCTCCTGCCAAAGCAGCTGACCACAGTAGATAAGGCTGTGGTGGGACAGCAGAGTTCAGATTACTTGCTTGAAAGTGGCACACCCTAAATCCTGTAGAAAGGAGCCAAATATCCCATCTCCTCTCATTTTTCCTTCTCTTTCCTTCCCAGTTATCCCAATGTGGTTCATTTCTCTTCCCACTACAGCCAGTCACAGTGACAACCAGGGTATGGTTGCTGATTCTTGCATACAGTAGCCAAAAGACGTCTCAAAAGCCTTAGCCCTTGTCCTACTAGGGACCCTCAAGGTCTGATTCTGCTTTAGCAGAAATTATTTATAACACTGCAGTAACAGTCCGTGTGCATAGAGACTTCATAAAAAGCTCCAGTGTTTCAAACCTTTTCCCTGCAATGTTAAGCTATGGTTTTTGTGGGCTCAAAAAAGTCCCCAGGCCCCCAATTGCCATTTCCCTCTGATATGCTCAGATATCCATCGTTTTGCATAGCACCTACATAACAGGTTAGAAAGACCTCACATTCAGTGCTGAACTGCTGAAATTACTTGAACACTCTCAAATCCTCAGTTTCTTCCTTTTCCACAACAACCTCTCCCAGAGTAAGAGTTGTTCTCACCATTTCTCACTACTAGGGATGGCAGACAAGGAAATTCAGCTCCATGCTGCTGCTTTGCCATGCAAGCAACACCCACCACCTCCCACCTCAGACTATTAGTGCCTTTTTGTCCTCTGTGTCCTCTCAGCAGAAGGATGCAGGCAGCACTGCCATTCAAACAATATGCTGTCATCATAAGCCTGACTTGTCTGCCCTTGGACCTATCTGTAGAGCAAGGACAAGAACCTCTCCTTCCTCGTACCATGGGCTGGTCATGTCCGCCTGGGATCAGTGAGTGTCTCCTGCTCAGCACACACATTCACCTTCATCTGAAGATGTGGAGCAAGCTTGCAAGAAGATGAAGCAAGACAGGGTTGGGATGGAGTGGAAATGTTGAAGGAAAAGGAGCAGAAGAGGATTTGTGATAAGCGTGTCAGACAAAATTATAACTTGGGTCAGACATCAGGAAAGAACAGACAAAGGCCCAAGGGAAGTCAGGACATACTTGCACATCAAGACCAGCAGCCCCTATGGGTACTTAGATCTCATCAAGCCAGGAATGACATCTCCCTTTGAGCCAAAATCTTTCTCTCTCTGGAGCTCTGGCAACGGCCCATCAGTGTACATCTATTAAGCAGTTTGTTATTGTGACAGCTGACACAGTGACTGCTTGGTATGAATTTAAATTACCATTCAAGTACACTGCATTTAAACTTATCAAATAGGCTGCTTTAACTAACTAACAATTCTGGGCCTCCTCCTGGGAGAAAGAGGCTCCTGAAAAGCTAATAACTCCTCTTCCAAAAGGAATGTGTGCCCAGACAACAGCAGGGCTGGGCTTTTGTGGGAAAGGATGCTCAGGTGTGAAACAGAGAGAATATTTTTACTTGTTTCATTGCCAAGCACTAAGAGAAATGGCAGCACTCCTGGACCAGAGCCATCCCACTCACTGACCCCACAGGGTAACAAGAAAGGTCTCCTCCATATTCTTTCTCTATACTGAGGGAATCAGATGATAAAATCTAGTGGGAGCTGGAAGGAATTGGGATGAAAAAAAGAATTAAAGAAAAAAAATAAAGAACAATAAATTTTAAAAGGTGAGTGAAATCTCTGATTTTTGGTGGTGTGTGCTTTGGGTTTTAATTGTACAAATTCTCCAATGTTAAATATACACAAGAGTCACCCCCGGTCCCTTCCTGCAAGCTTTTGCTGTGGGCCACAGGATGGAGGCAACTGCAATCCTCTGAAGCCAAGAGTCCAAAGATCTCCCCCAGAGACACCCCAGAAGGCTCCCATATGGCTGAATAAGCTGCTGGAGCAGATTTCCTGGCAGCAGCCATGGTGCACAGTTGGAACAAACCTGGCCCAAAACATCTCGCCGCCCTCTCGCATGCCGAGCACAGCTGAGCCATGGTCCCGATGCAGAGTGTCCCAGGATGAGAGGATGCCAGCACCAGAGCTTGTCAGTAGACTTAGAGATGAACAGTGAATTTTTTTAGTTGCACACAGGTCAATTCTCCAGCAGATAGGAAGGTTTCTCATGCTGAGAAGACTCTCAGGAGCACACGGATAGTATGGACATTGTAAGACTTTCTGGTGGCCCCTTCTACCTCCAGCAAAGCTGTGATAAGAAGATGCATCCAAGATGCCAAATAGGCCTGTTTCTGTGCACTTGCAGAGTCAACCAGCATGGGTAGTACCTTCTGCTGTCCCAGACCTCAAGGCCTGAGTTTGCATCTCTAGGAGAAGCCTTGAGTCCAGTCATCAAACAGAACAAGAATGGCAGATCATTGTCCCTCTGATCTTGCTTCCCGCTATAGCCCCACATAGCTCATAGGCTGGTATTGAAGGACAGCAGAAGCAGTGGACATGGTGACAGAGGCTAGATTTGCAACCCTTGGGTAGTTTAATCCTGCTTATCCCTCACCTTTCCCGTCTACAGCCCTTATTTTATCTGTGTCTTCCCAAAGGGCCATCTGCAGTTCAGTCCCTACCCTCATATGCCTTTGATGGTCATGGTGGAGATGGACAGTGCCTGACCTCTTTAGAGACTTCTGCACTTCCTCTACTTTACCCTTTTCCTCAGTATTCCTTCCTTCTTTACTGAAAATACAGTTCCTGGGACAATAATTGTCAGGCAACATGTGCACAAGAATATTTTGTTCTTTGGCCTGATACCACAGCTCTTTAACTTCTCTCTCAACAACTCTTTTCAGTGGCTTTGACCAGCCAGGCAATTTTAACCTCCTTCTTGTAGCATGCAAAGCCCACTGCTTTGATTTGTCTCGTGGAATAGGATTCATCTTACCTAATGTTAGATGTCTACCATGGTGATTATCTACAGCTAGGCTAGTCACCTTCGGGTCCCATTATAGCCTGCAGAGAGAAACAAGCATTGCCAGGACATGAGTCATCTGACCTATGTGAGATGTCTACTTTAGAATGAGATTAATCGCACTCTGGAAGCACCTGTTTTTTTCCAACTAAAGCAAGAGTCTAGACAACCAGCTCAGATGAATTCAACCTTAATGTCTCTTAGGTGCTCATCTCCCCAGGATCACTGGCCATAATGAACCCTCCAGCAATTTTCTCAAGCCTGCTGTAGGTGATCTGTACTTTTGCCCATGCTGTGTTCCAGTCAGTTAATGATGGTAACTATGACCTAATGAGAGCAAGGGCTGCTGTTGTCTCCTGCAAAAGCAAATCTCATTTCTGCCCTTCAGAGGAGGTGGGAGAAGGTGTCAGACTAGACAGCTACACTTGGGTACTGGATATGGATAGTTTTAGGGGTATTTTATACTGCCCAGATGGTGAGGATCCTGCTTAAAGAGTCCAGAAGAGACTCAGAGACCATAGGCAGCTTAAGGCTATGTTTGAACTGCAAAATGCTGAGGATCTGGGTTGTGCTCTGTCTGCTTTTCCTGACAATGTTAGCCCTCAGCCTTGCCAAAGCCATGGCTCAAACTGGGAAACAGGAGAAAATTCAGCATCCTAAAGCTGAGTGTGTGCTGGAGAACATGTCCTTAGAATGTGTAGTGTCCTGGCCATGTGTCATCGTGCTGACCATAAACACCTGCACAGACACACTTTGGAAGGAGCTTTAGGTGTGCTAGGGGGCTCAAGTGTTGGAAGCAAACTGGTCACGTTCCTGGTCTGAATGGTGCAGAGAACAGGACACCACAGTTTACATCTACTGGGCTTTCCAGACATGCGGTTGAAGAGCTGCAGCCAACATCTGTGCTGATGAACTGGACTGAGAGCTGCCTACCATGTTCACATCTGCTTCCAGGGCACAAGACAAAGAGCTTGGACCCACATAAATGCTTGCAAATTCATGTGTACATTCATTCCTTCAAGTGTTTCAAGAGCTCAGGCAGCATCTGTGCCTAAACAGATGCTAGTCTGTAACAGTACTGAGCCTTAGCTTGCAAAAGGGGCTCTGACCTATACTTAATTAATAGACAAGACACATTCTTGAAGTTTCTCCTTGCTGCTAGCACTCTTGGTTTGATACAAATGAATTTAAAGGGAGTGTAAACTACATCAGGACCTGTGCTGCAAGCAATGTCATGGAATTTGGTTCAGGGGGCAAGTCCAGGTTTTACTACGTCATTGGTTAACTTTCCCCAAAGTAAAACCACTGGAAGAGTCTTAGCCCAGCTGAGTCTGTATCTGGTGGTTCTCACAGCCAAAGACCTGCAGCCATTCACATCTCCTTTGCTCTCTGTCTTTTGCACTCCCGCACTTTCACTTTCCAGCTGCTTTTGTCACAAAGATGAGTTTGTTATCCCATCAATAAAGAATGGGATTAAGGTGAAGTCTATCTTTTCCCCATCTCCAGGCACAATGTGGAGGCAAACCTCTAATCAGTAGCGTTCAACCCCTTTTCCTGCTTCTGCTCAGTGATGGCCTTTCTGAACAAGCATTCCTTATGCTAAATATACATTGTTTATTGCTCTTGCAACCAGCCATGAATAAGACGATACAGGAAACATGGTTGAAATGCACACACATGCACACAGGAGTGCACTGCTTTTTGCCTGGCCTTTGTGCCCGTTGCTTCCTGGAGAGGAAAGGAATTTCCCTGAAGTGCCTCACAGAGGCTTGTTCTCTGCTCGCAAAAGCAAAGCAGCGTTTAACATCAGATGAAATCAGTGAACAGGAGCATAGGAGTGGGGCTAAGGGTGAGATGATGTCTTGTGATATAGTTACGGCTTGCAGCAATCTCAGTGATAGCATGCGGAAGGCGCTCTCGCACACACTTTTTCTATAAACCATCACTGTTCTTACAGTAGTCACTCATCCATTTGGACAAAAAAACTTATTTATACAGGAGCTGAAGAAGGGCTCAAATCCCTTTGTTCCAGAACTTGGCTGAAGTTTCAAGACAGCACTCAATAAAAGCAAACCATTGCTGGTGACTGAATCTTTCTCAGGTGAAAAGAAATCCTAGCTAAATCAGCCAACTTGCAGCTCTGCTAGTCGCCTATTTTATTTTGCATCTCTTGTTTCAGGTAGAAGGGGGGACACAAATGTGAAATGGCATGGAAGAAACGGAGGAACAGGGTTTGTATTAGAGGATAGCAAGGAAATAATGTGGCCATGGAAACACTGTGCTGGACAGGAGGGACCACATTTTCTGTCCAAGAGCTGTAATGATTTCACTCACTCTTGAGGAAACTGCTACCCAGAGAGGAGGGAAGGATGTTTGCTTTCTCTATCACAAGAGAACAATCCAGGACAGACCATCCATATTTGTGAGAGCTCTCCCCTTTCTTTAGCCCAGAAAGGCCTGCAGTACATCTGCTTTGTGCTCTATTTTCCCCACTTTTATCAAAGGACTCCAAGCAAAGTACCCTGGGGATTGTGACAGAGCAGGGGTATGCAAAGGACGAAGCATTGCAAGCTATTTTTCCCCTGCGAATATCTCTTAATATTAAAAATACGCATTGGCCAGCACCCAATCCACTTGGGACTCCTTCATCCTCACCTACATTTGCACCTGAAGGCACAAATTGTCTCTGTTTGTGCTGACACACAGGATGCTGTCTATCAGCAGCTTACATGGGTAGTTGCGCAATAAACTGACTTGTTTGAAACCCCGGTGAAATTGGGCAGTGAGGCATTTCACCTCTATCAGCGACCCTTGAATCAATCCCCACATTTATCGTGCCAGTCAAGGTGTTGCCCCTGCACCAGGGATTTCTGGGCGGTTTCTGTGACCTCCCTCCAGTGGGACTGCAGATGATGTTTACCAGCTCTAAGCTTCTGTAAGACAAAAGCTGTGAATCGGTGGCTGCCGCCAGCAGCATCCAGGTGCATGGAAAGCTGCCTTCCAGCACTGTCCTCCTCCTCAACAGCCACCCTAGGCAGGAACTTTAACTGCATTAATTAGTCACTGTTTACTCTCTCCAGGTCTCGTGTTATCGCTGGAATACTCATCTAAATCTGGTGGCCAAACAAATTAAAACTAATGAGGCCATTAGGGTCGTATTAACATACAAGGAAAATGGGAGAGCTTCCGGAGGAGGCTTTATTGCCAGACAGGGCACATGCCGTGCTGCATGCTGCCGGCAAAGCTTGATTTCCAAGCAATACTGGAGAGAACAGGAACAGATGAGCTGGATGCAGGGATGAAACCTTACCAAATCTGGGATGCAGCAGGACAAAGTTTTCTGCTGCCTCCTGGGGTGTTTAATAATGGCAAACATGGTGGGAGCAGCAGGTCTGGAGGAAGGTCCGGTGGCAGAGACTTGAGTGGATGAATAGGACTTGGCACACAACATCAAGAGATAATTCATGTCTCAGCTCCCTACACACTTGACCTCCACTAGCAAACAGGTCTGGTACTTCAGCAGAGGCTTGGACAGAAGGCCATCTGAATAATTCCTATGCAGGTGGTTGCCTAGCCACAAAGCCAAGAAAGTGCAGGGAACAAGACATGAAGCCAGTCGCGTCCTCTCTTTCCTATGTCTTTGTCTAAAAACACACTTGCATAGCACTTCTGCTGGCCCAGGAGCTCAGATGGGTGGAGGAGAGGTCTAATGCACAAGGAGGAAGGTGCCTTGCTTTTCACAAATTCTCATGGATGATGGATGGGAAAGCCAAATACAATGGGAAGATAAGCATTTATAGAAGAAATTCAACTGATACAGAAATGAGGATGGCCCCTCTAAGAGGATGACATGCCAGTATAGACAGTTTATCCATGCTGAGATCGGTACTGTCCTGCAGGTACTTACCTGTGCACACATCATGTCTGTTTGAAAGTGGGAGATAAAATCCCACGCTACCCCTCTGAGGCAAGTACCAGAGCCTTCCTACTCCTCACAGCATGGGCTGCTTTTCATAGATAATTTGGTCTGTGTTATAAGTGTTACCTGTTGGACCAGGTTGTTTCTGTGGATGGGAAGCCCTGGGTGCTGGCTCGCAGAGGGGTTTTGAGGGGAACACAGAATCACAGCCTGGTCGGGGTTGGAAGGGACCTCAAAAGCTCATCCAGTCCAACCCCTGCCAGAGCAGGATCACCCAGACCAGGTCACACAGGAAGGCATCCAGGCGGGTTTTGAATGTCTGCAGAGAAGGAGACTCCACAACCTCTCTGGTTGGCCTGGGCCCTGGTACCCTCACAGTAAAGGAGTTTTTCCTTATGTTTAAGTTCAACCTCCTGTGTTCCAGTTTGTAACCATTGTCCCTTGTCCTGTCTCTGGACACAACCGAGAAGAGTCTGGTCCAATCCTCCTGACTGTGCAGGCTCTTGACTGCTCTGTGGACCTGGGCACTTGGCATTCAGCTCACATACAGCAGGAACTGCTTTCAGGATCTGCAGCTGCTGGAGGAGACATGAAAGTGCTCACTCCCTTCCATGTATTGATGCCTCTGCTGCAGCACCAACAGCCACAGTTTGCCAGTCCCTGCACTGCAAGGACAGCCTCTCCAAGAACAGGGCATCCAGCAGCTTTAGGGCTCTCCACAATGTCCTCTTTCCCCCCACCTTATAGTGATACAATCCCTGAAGTGGGCTGGGTGGGGTGGCTAAGTAGCCAGCCCTCTCCTCCATCCTTCCTTGATACACACATTTAAAAGAAAAAAAAGAAGAAAAAAATGGCCCGTAGGTTGTTCTGGCAATTTTTTTTTTATTCTGGTTTGCTGTCAGGCAGATCTAAAAGCCTGCCAGGTCTTTAGGAGCACAGCCCTGGCTAAACAGGCTCAGGTAGGAGAGCCAACGACTGACACAGCAAAACAGGAGAGTTTTACTTAGAACAAATCGCTAAAAATTGAGACTGCAGAGGGCTTAGGGACACATATGGCTGTCAGCTCTTGATGCTCCTGCTCCCTCCAGTTCAGCCCTTGTGGCTTTTTCTGGCTGATTCCAACTACCCCTTGCCTACTTGCCTGTGCTAGCACTCTCCCACTGTCATCCAGCACAATGTAAAAATTACTCTGGGAATGGGGCCCATTATGGGCAAACACCAGCAAAAACAGTATTTGCATGGTAACATCTTTGACTGGACAGTCACAGTTAAGGAATAAAGTGTTGTTTGTCAGGTTTTGTGAAAGGGGACATTTCGCTAAGATCCATGGAAAAGATCCATATGAATAATGCCAGGAAAGATGAGAGTTTAGGACCCTAAATACAGCCCTTTCACCTTGGACAGGTTGATGTTTGCTGTTGGCAGACACAAGTTGGTTTTATTAATTGCTTGTCGCACTGTTTCTGTAGGAAGGAGCAAGGATGGCTGTCTCCTAAGGCTCCATGCACCGGTGCCAACCCATCCCCAAATGAGACATATATAGGCTTCTGACAACACCTAGAATATAAATTCAAGATTATGTATATAGGGCACCTACTTGCAGAGCATTGCAGACAGCATCTCTGGCCTTTAAGTAAGTGCTGAGATAACAAACTGGTTCCTCAGCCTAATCCAGTGTGGGGACAGGCTGCAAATGCTCAGCACTTCTCCATCCAGCTGATCAGTAACATGTCTTGGTAGAGGTAACGTCAGTCACAGTGAATGCTTTTAGCTTCCCCAAAGGAGATACACAAAGATTTAGGGAGGGAGAAGCTGGAGACAGCAGCTCTAGGAAGAGTAATTTCTGCTTAAACAGCATGGGGTGGTCTCTCAGAGGAAGGGACACAAGGGACAATGGTACTTACAAGGACCATAAACCAAGGTTATCTGAGTAGAAGGGGCATCTCAGGACCTTTTCACGTGTTTCAGAGCCTTGATAAAGACTTCTAGGCATCTCAACAGGTGGGTACTCTGGCCATCTCTGCTCCTCCTTCTTCAGGCACCAAAGGGGCAACTGCTTGGGAGAGGCAGGAGAAAGGCTTTTAGGAGTAGTTAGGCTCTTCAGCTAGGCTCAGAGGACAAAAGAAGTGTTTTGGTTAATACAAGTTAATTTGGTACCCATGCTAATGATGATCTCTGACAGCCATATGCCTAGAGGTAGCTGGGATCAGGGTGCTCACCGCAGTGGCTTACCAGCAGTATCTGGAGCTTGGTGGATCATTCACTCTAGAACAACTTATTTATTGGATGCTGCCATATTTCCCTCTTGTGGGATGTCTGGAAGGAGAACATTGTTTTCTGAGATTTATTTATTTTATCATTTTACTTTTCAATGAATTTCTTTCCTGCTGTGGAGGAAGCACACGGAATAGATTATTTGCCATTCAGCTGTTCAAGCTGATACACCACACACGTAACTTCTATGGTGCCATTTCTGTTTTTGTGGATGGATGAGGGTCACTTTTAGGACCTCTCTTTGTAAGAATGAACACTTGAAGAATTTTTAAAATTTACTCCCCACAAGCATTTGTGCTAATGAAAATAGCACTTACAGAAATCTCTGAAAAAGAGCACTGTATCACCCCTGCTTGTCTTGTTTTCTGGTGATCATCCAAGGCTGAGCTAATGCTAATGTTTCTTTGCAGTGCTTGAAGCTTAGAAGCAGCTCCAGAGGTTCTTGTTCTTTCATAACTGCCCTTGAAATCTGTGTATCAACCAATAAAGAGCACTGATATTTTTGACAATAGAATCACACATAATTGAGGTGCCTGGATGACTCAGGTGGCTGTGGCTAAGTCACTAAGCTTTTCATCTACATGCTACCAGGCCAAACTTGGTCTCAGGTGGCACCAAAAGGAAGCTGTTGCCATCTCATGTTACAAGAGTGACATCTTATGGGACATTTACCAGCCCTTAGACTTCTTGGCAAATATGATCGTGATGTTACAGGCAACTGCGAATGAAATCTTGTCTCACTACCAGAAGTAGTTTGTGGCTTTAAATCAACATCAAGGCTTGAAATGAGCTAATACTAAGGAATGAATTTGCAGTGGTGATATTCTTTCCAGAGACACAGCAGGCAGTATGGGACCTACACATGAAGAGGAGCAAAGCCAGCTTGTCCAGTCACCAGCATGAAGCATCTTTCCGAGACTTTAACTGATAGAAAAGCAGCACAAAGTTTAGCGAATCTGTGACTGACATCAAACCCTTCACCCATTTACAGGCTTGGGGACGAGTGGCTGGAA
>NW_010202534.1:0-9915 GCF_000695765.1 Mesitornis unicolor
GTCCCTTCCAACTCCTAAGATTCTGTGATTGCCTTCAAAAGCAGTACCTGTATTTTCCAATTGAAGATTAGTGGTCAAAGCATCTGAATGAGACTCTGGAAACCTGGGTTCTAGCCCCCTATAACAAGGTGTTACCTACTGTGTCTAAGCCCTTGCTCTTACCTGCTAGTTTTCTGTCTTCTGCAGCACAAATTCTTGTCACTGTATGTTTACAGAATGGGACTCTGGTCTTATGTGGGGCAACTATTGGTTACAGTGACTTGTATCATAGAGATGGTACAGTGATACAGTTGGCCTCCCTATGCTGGAGACAAGAGGATGCACCCAGAGACAAAGGGTTTGAGGATCTAGTGTGTACTTACCTTGGGCATAGCTTGTTGCGGATGGCTTCTTGTCTCTATTTACTTGAACTTTGCAGGGCCGAAGCTTAAAGCAAGAAAAGGACTAACAGACTAGGAGTTGTAACTCATATATATTGCAGCTATCCCGCTAACTTAAATGATGACTTATCACAAACCCTTTCCATGGGCCTAAACCTGTGGAAACCCTAACTAGGGTAAATCTCAAAACTGGTCATTTAGTTTAATGTTTGTGGGAACTTGGGAGCCTCAGAAAATGCAAAGTTAGTGTGCAGGAAATACAGAGGGAGCAGAAGGAAAGATGCTCTCCATCCATTCATTCATGCAAACACAAAAAGACCGTTCTTGTTTGTTACCTCTGGATGAGTTGTTTGAAAAGATGGTATGTTCGGTCCTGCAGAACTTGTTTATTTTTTGTGATGGGATCAGACTCATAGGTAAACTTCTGTTCCAGTTCCTCAAGCTTTTTGAGCTGCTGACGAACTTGCTGTAGACTTTCAGCAACAATGGTGAACCTACAATTACACAGTCTTATTACTTCTAGTATGTTTTTGTATTGTAATAATGCTGAGACACCAGACAGGTGACTGTCCCTAAGGACTAGGCAGTGCACAGAGAACACTTCTTGCTAATTGGAAATGTGGTAATAAAAATCAATGAAATGTAGTTACGCTGTTATGTTATTCTGTTATGTTACAGAATGAAAATGTGTAATACAAACAACTGGTATATTTCATAGATCTGGTGTTTCTCCATAACACACTACAAGCTCCTGGCCAATGCAGTCCTTAACTAGAGACTTACCAGTTCTGTAGCTGGTCAAGACAGGCATTGGGTGGACCACCAATACATGCAGTCTGTTGCCTGTGTTTCCACTCCACCAGCTCCTCATTAATAAGAGCACTCTGTGTGTGCTCTGTGGTGTTCAGTAGCTGTACTATCTTGTTCACCACTTCCTATAGAGAATATTAATTAATTTCCTGTATAAAGTAATTTTAATAAACAAAATACTGTTTTACTAATGCTATCTGTCTTGCAAAAACTTTGCAAGAGGATATCTCCTAAAACACCTGCTTCTTTTTAGCTGGAGTATTTGCTAGATTAAGTGGAGGAACAATGTATATTCAATATTGCTGAATTCTGAAGACCCACTGTCTCGCATTCACATGTCCCAAGTGTGTATCTGGGGTCACCCAGTACTTGCTGTAGATCTGAGCACTGCAATGAGAGTGCTCACTCAATTTAACACTAATATAGATGCAAAGTTTTTAATTGGCTTTTTTCTGAAGAATATGATTATTGATATGAAACATCTCCCCCCTCACTGTTCTTTTAACTTTACCTGACAGAGTTTGATAAAGATTGGTAGAAGAGAGTTGCTTACAGAGATTCTAGATTTTCAGTGAGGATGAAAAGAATGAAATTTTAGTTCAACTGATAGTAGTACAAAAGCTTTCTTCCATATAATTTATGTAAACCCAATGAAAATGCACATGCATTCAAAATGAAGTGCTGTTGTGTTCTGAAAACTAGAGCCCTACCTTTCTCTTGAGGCCAAGTGATAAAAACATCTTATTGAGATTCATCTGTTCTTTCTTATATTCTTCCTGTGACACACTGTTGGACTCGTGTTCTGTAAAATAAGTGCAAATTGAGGCTGAAGGAGTACAACAGGTCAAGCCCTTGTGAAAACAGGGAATTATGGGTGGGGAAAACTGGTTGGGAGGAAGAGGGGACCTGCATGGCTAATGTCAGGTGAAGAATAACTTTAAAGCATAAGGAAGGAAATACTTACTGCCTCCTATACCTTTTTGTGTTTCCTCCTTTCCCCCTTCTGAAAGGATAGGGTCTACACTTAAAGCACTAATGCAAGGAAAAGCCATTATCCCAGTGAAGTAATGGAGACATGAGTTTGGTTTTTACAGCAAGAACCCGATTTAAAATAATGATTATATTGTGTAAAGAGGCACACAGAGCATTTTGTTCTCATGCTGACTTCAGACATAAATGACTTGCATTACTTAACCTGGCAACAGATGTTAACTGTTATTTCAAGGGAAGATGTTTACAGACTCTTGAGGGTAGCCCAGGCTGACAGATCCTACCCAGTTGCCCTAGCTACTGTCTCTGCTCCCTACTGACCTTAAGTTAGAGGTTCCTGTCTGTCTCACAGAAGTGCTACCTGCCTCCAAGTACAAAGTGCAGGATTGTGGTTCAGTGGCTCTCCATGGTATCTTCTGAATAATGTCCCTCTTGAGGGACAGTCAACTGCCAATTTGTGTTGGAAACTTAAACCTTTTCTAGAACAAAGTAGTCAAAGAGAGACAGATCTATATAATGAAACCAGCATGGACTACAGCTGCGTATGTGTCCTTCAGTACACAAGAGCCTACAAAACTTGAAGCAGGGAAGGCATTTGCGAAATACAAGTTGGCAAAGAAATGTAAAATTAACTATTGAGATGTATGGTTAAAATGGTCATGGAGTTTATAGGGTTTGCTATTTCTAGTAGGAAAAGGATGTAAAGGACAAAGGACTGCTGTGTTAACAGAGGCTCTCCTCTTGTACAAACAGACGCATGCAGAGAATGCATTTTCAGGAACTGAGTTTTAGCAGAAAGCAGAATTAGTAAAGGATTACGCTATCAGTAAGTCTGACTACCTATCATTAGGTTTTGCTTTCTGACAAGACAGGAACTTATGTACTATATGCAATAGAGTATGTCCCTGATTACTCACCTCTGTTCTGCCAGGTCTTACATTTAAAATCATATTCATCTTGCATATCCTCTAATGTCTTGATGTCTTGTTCCACATCCTATAAAGCACAAATCAAAGTGGTCACAATTATTCAATACTTTCGTGTAATGGAAAACTTCTGATTAGGAACTGCCTGACACCAGACACTTAGAGATGAAGTCCAGTTTCACAGCAATGCTTTTGCCTGAAACTCCCTGAAAGGAAATACCCCTAAACTTTATCACCTTCTATTCACCCTCTCTTCTTCTTCTCAGCTAACTAAAATCTGCTAATTACAAAATATGGAAAAGCTGTCATTGTCTAACTATGTAAGGTCACATAATTCTGGCGAACCTGTGGAACAGCACACAGCGTTTTAAACAAACTTTCAATTTCTTAGGTATTGTTTGGAGAAAAGCTTTTTGTCAGGATAGTGTTTGTTAAGACAATAAATACCCATAGGCTAACTTACAAATCTATCTTCTAGTTAACGACAAAATGGTCAGTATATGATTTCTTAAGAGTTTTCCCTCAGTTGCTGGTGCTTCAGATGGGTAAAATGTTTTTGTTGCTAAAACTCAAGCACAACAAATTTCATTTAGCTAAACCAGTCAAATCCCAATCTGTATTATGGTACTATTGACAAAATGATTACTTTCTATTTTCAAACAGTCACTGGTGAGACTTGAAACCAAATCATTATCTTATTTTACTTGTCATTTTAAAAAGTCTTATTTTATGTACTGAAAGCTTTTCAACATGTATGTATCAACAAGTGCCACTTTTTTAAAAGTTATACTATACTTACCACAACACTGTTTTTTACAGCCTTAACTTTTGCATCAAGCTCCTTCTGTTTGTCCAGCATCCCAATCACAGTGTTCTGTATGCCCCCCACTTCCATCTGAGGGAAGCAAGCAGAACAAGAAGTCAAACCTGAGTGACCCATGACAGTGTATACTTTTTTTGTATTGTAAGTTAGTGGCTTTTGTTTGCAAACAGCTTGATGAAGCATAGCTTATTTTGTTTTACAACATAAAATCAAGTTCAAGTGAAAGAAAACAGAGGAGGATTAAAAATATCTGTGTGGTAATGCTGCATTTTCTTATCATACCAATATAAAGCTACAAACAAATTCTGTTTCCTCTTTGCACAGCTACATTCTTTCATTTGCTTATCTTCATGTATCTTCTGAATGTATTTAAAGAAATCTGCAACTCTGAATGTTGGATGACATCTATATTAGATGTTATATAGGATACAGGATATTGGGAGAAACGGGCTAAGAGCAAGAACAAAATAGATCTGTGTCAGACAAATGGGGTAACCTCGTATGCAATTTCTTTCATACAGGGCATTCAAGCACATTTTAGATCTCTGTATAGTTTCTTTGAAAGCTGACCTCAGTATCATTAGGAAAGCTTATTGTATGACATCACTTAGGGACAGTTGCAGTAATTTCAAAGACAGGATTTTTGGCTTCACACATTAGCAGTACTATTGGTGTATAGTATGCATTGCTGCTCTGACTTACACTTCAACTTAAGCTAAGGTCATCTAAAGTATTTATTTTGGCAATCTGAGCATACTCTAACACTTGGAATTCTCCTTTAGGTTTTATGATGCTTATAACTGTGTTTGCTCTGCATTTTATCTTCTCAGCTTTGGAAAATAAGAATGGGCATGATGTTGTACCTAGTGCCAACAGTAAGTACAGGATGACTTATTTCCCTTTTTGATGACTCATATGTATAGCATACTGGAAAGGCAGTTGCGTGTGCTTAACATCATGTGCCAGAACAGAAACTGAACAGCTGTGCTGCAGCTACAAGGCATCGGGGAATGGCTGTGTCAGTCAGAGTTTGAGGAGTTGGTTTTTGGACAGTGTTGCATTAGAACTCTTGTGGAAAGGTTATGCCTGAGTGCTCTTCCCACTCTCTATAACACATTCAAAAGGGAAGTATTTCATTAAAGGAACTTAATATGGTTGGTGTGTCATCCCTTTATTACTACATAAGTGGATTACATCTAGCTATATAGTTTGCATGCCTTTCTCAACTGCAGAATTTCTTTTATTGCAAAACAGCTCTCCTTGCCAAGGAGGAAAAAAAGCCAAAAACCAAACCAAAACAAAAAAAACAACAAACAAAAAACCAACCCAAAAAGATGAAGTCAAAGAACAGATGAAGAAGGAGAAAAATATGGCTTTACCATATGGTAATGGTTGGCTTCACTAAAAAAAAAATAAATTAAAAAAATAAAATATATATGTACTTGGGAGATAACTGGGAAGGAGACTGATGCATCATATTCCTGGAGACACAGTCCAGAGAAGCACCAAGCCTCAGTTGCTTGATAGATAATAAATTCAGGAATAAAATGCAGAAGAAAAAAGCTAAGATCTTGTTGGAGAAATAAAGCAAGCACAAATTATTGAATTGTAATAAAACCTGATAAGCACATCCAGCTATAGTACAGAAGCATTAAAAATTTTAGCTTTCACATCACTCAAGGAATAAAATTTACTTCTTGGCCACTTCCCCTCTAAATGTCTCACGTTGCACAAACAAGCAACACTGTCCAACTGGTACATATTAGTGTTCACTCTTCTGTCTTTAAAAGACTTGTTGTTGGACAGAGAGAGGACAGCTTCTTTCCTCTTTCAGTCTTCTTCCACTCTCTCTGACCCAAATAATAGGGAAGGGCAGCTACAACTGCAGTAGACATTCCAAGACTAAGTCACCTGATTTGACAACTGGGCACTGTTCAGTATTTTCCTCTCTTCTTTCAGACAGTTGTAGATGATCATTGCCATGTGTATTGGGTCTTCCTGGAAGTTATCCTGGCATGAGAGACAATGTATTGTTAAAGTTCGTACTCGTAATCTCTTGTCCTTCAGTAAACTGGCAAAAAGATTAGTGGGCAACTGTGTGAGATCAGGGCATGCATTGGTCATAGCATGCTCCAAGACTACAGACAGTGTGACAGCTGCAACCCTCTCCAAGATACAAAGAGATGGGACTTGGCACAAAGCAATAGGGAAGGGTCAGAGACATTACTGGAGAAGTGAGATACTACCCTACAGTCCTAGAAAGTTTATCTTCTCTTGAGAGTCACCCTCCCACACCTTTGAAGTACAGCTGTTGGTTCTGAAGGATGGTTGTTCTAGTTTGATAGGTACAGGTCTTGCTCAGTGACATAAAGGAGATCTGATAGCTGCCACTTATGAACATGCAGCCAAGGTTGGATATAAATTAAACCTTATCATTTTACATGCATACGAAGTCAAAACATGCTCTGTCCTGCTCTGCCCAGGATGGTGGCTACCCTGGAGGTTGCTGAGCTGTACCAGCCTTCTTGACTGATCTTTCATTGCTGATCTATAGTTACTATCAGATAAATACAGCCTAGTCATGCTTTCTTCTCCTCAGAAAACACTTGCAGAGTCACAGACTTGTGGTGAGGAGAAGCTAGGTGTGTGGGAAATAGGCTGTGGAGAAGGTGTAGAAGATCCTCTGGCACAGAGCCCTACAGGGAGGACTGACTAATGAAAGTAATGAAGTCCATGAAGGATATGTTCTGCCCTGCCACTCACTATCAATTGCTTAGGTCCTTTTCTTTGTCAGTAAAATACAATACACAGAGGTGCTATCTAATGACAAGTTCTTTGCTATTAACTGTAATTCTGCAGTTACATGGGAAGGATTTCTTCTCCTCTGTATTTAATACATCAGAAGCTTGTTAGGACATGGAGGAAACAGCTGGGGAAGGGATGGGGTAAATGAAACTGCATATAGTACATACCTTACAAAGTATAACTAACTTTCTTTCTAGAGTTCTCAGAAACCGCAACTCTACTGGTAATGAAACTAACTTTCTAACCGTAGCCATTTAAAACAAAAATAGAGCAACATTTGAATTCTGGCTTTTAAAAATAGGATTCTCATGCATTCTCTGTGAAAATCTTTTATGACAGGGTAGTTTGCTTAAAGGCATCCAACTGCACTACTGAAGCAATTCAAGCAAATGTATAGGCACATATCCCAGGCATACCTGAAGATTACGTTTGCTTTTTCTTATGTTGTGTTGCAGCAAAAAGTTGTTTTCTATCAAGAATCTACTAAATTGATCATCAAGCTGTGACAGTAGGTCATGGAATAACACCGTAGCAAAAGATACGTTGTTGGCTGCATGTTCCCTAGAATAATTTAAGGCATGATTGTGTTAAATACACTTTCAATACAGCATTCAAGAAATGCATACATGAGCACTTTATTTTTGATCCCCAATTACAGTTGTAGTATATGCAAACAGTGTTACCTTCCACCGTACGGCAGCTTCATTCTCTTAACTTTGACTTTACTCTCCTTGATACAGAAATGTTGTTTTTCTCTGCATTATTCTTGCCACATTCTGTGCAATTCCATTTATTCATTCCATGCACATCAAGAAGCTAAAAGTGAACCTGATGCATGTGCACGTTGCACCACTGTTCTAAAAGACACTCCACAGAAACCTTGGCAAAAGTTCAAAGTCTGCAAACAGTGAGAGACTGAGGTGCCAATGGAGTAACTGATTGGTCTTAAAACAGTCACTTTTGTTACAGACCAATTGAGGGAGACACAGTACACTTGCTACTCTAGATGTCAGGCCTCTCTAGAAAGCCCCGAAGAGAGGCAGGAATACAGGCTATAGTACCCACACAGCTACTGAAGCATCCTACTGGCAAGGGTTCACACAGCAGCTTGTTTCCCCAGTATTCTGCTTCTCATATAAGAACATAGCTTATCACACAACCTGAAGGACAATTTCTATGCTTACCAATCCTGGTTTTCCAGCCACTGTGCCAGGTACTGCCTGATTTCCATAGGAAAGCTGTCATCGTATAGCTGGTGAACTTGCTCCAAAAACTTGGAATCAAGTTGCTGTAGCTGGTACCACTGAGTCATTCTGAGGAGGGGAAAAAAAAGAAAAAAAAACCAATGAAAATGTTTAAGTAGTATCTTGACTGAACTGATGAAAAGTAACTCATTTAAAGTTTTCATGAACAATGGCAAAATTGGAGAAGTAGGAAGGAAAAGTGTTTCCAGCAAACAAAACCATATTATTTTCAGATGTAACAATTTTAGAAAGCTAATCATAAAAACTGAATACAACTTCTTCTGTGTTTGTTTTTTTGTTGTTGTTTTGGGATTTTTTAAGAAAAGCAAATTAAAAGTGTGCTATTGCATGAAAAAAATAACTCAAAACTTTTTTTTTTCTTTGAACCCCCTTTCACAGCATGAAGGGTAGCGGTAGTGTTCCTGCTCTCTTGCTTAGTAGGGATTATGGGAATGAGGACGTGTGTGTTCAATACCTGCACCCTGCAGGATCAAGATCCTGTACGTGGAATTTCACTTTTTGTTGGTGCAGGTATATTCCCCATCACCAAGAGGCAGGAAAAGTGTGAGTGGAAAAATCAAAGAAACCTCTAGGAGCCCATTTTCAGGTGCTATTTGTGTCCTCACTTACCTGCTCTGAAAATGGACTTGACCTCAAGTCACTTTAAATGTAGAAGTATTGCAGAGCTGGTTTTTTTACGATACACTTGAGTTCTCATGATCAATCTTTTGTGATAACTAATCTCTGCAGCAGACATGTTACACAAAATGAACTAATATGACTGACAGAAGCCATGCTGTACAATAACATTTCTATGACAGAGTGGCTGTACGTTCTGGTATATGGTCTCCAGCTACAGGTTAGCACCTTGTAGTAGGAATGGCATGTAAAGATATGTCCAAGGAACAGTCCATCCTGAGAACATGGGTGGTGAGATGCAAGTCCACTTGCATCTGAAGCTTTTAAAACAGGGCGGTAAGACCTATCCAAGGAACAGGGTAACACTGGGGTGAAGGACTATCTTATACATGACTTCCTGTCAAAGCCATTGGTGTTTGAATGTCAGTTCCCTCAGCTGTCGAGTAGCATATGTCATATGTGAGAAGTGAGCATGAGTTAAAAACGCTATTATGTTTTATGTGAGGGCTTTGAGGATTTCGATGTGCATGGGATTCAGGTTACAGCTAACATAGCATTTGAGTATGCTGTAGTGGCACCAAGGCAAACAGTTAAACTTGACAGTGGTGAGGAAAGCTGGAAGAACTTCTCAGTGAATGAAGTTAGTCTGTTGTTGTTTGTTTGGTTTTTTTCTCCTAGTGCTTAAATGGAGATATACTCTGATCTTCCTGGGTCATAAAGCAACTAGACTGGGAAGGGACTTAGGAACAGTGACACGGAACCATCCAAAGAGGTGGTTAGAGAGCAATATGATAACGAAGCAAATGTGATCCTTGGGGATGCAAGCAGGGAAACACTGATGAAGTGGCAAGGCAGCACCTTTTGTGGACAGGGCATTAGAGAGACCAGTACTGGTATACAGGGCTCGGCTTGCCATTGCCAAACTGACCAGTGAGGTGGTGCAGGATGGAAAGTCCCTTTTGCTGCTCTGCCTTCCCTTGGGTAAGGGCAGTATGATGGCAGCCTGGATCTGTCTCTGGAGAAAAAAGGCCTTGCTGGAAGCCCCTAAAAGGGTGGCTTACTCGCAGCTGTGCGAGTCTGTGTCCCCAGTACCACCCCTACTCGAGGGTTTCTTCCACAGCCAAGCTCGGACTCCTTCCCGGCTGTGCTTTAACTACATTTAACCCCGCCGCCTCTTTAACAATTCCCTATCTCCGTGTCATTCCCGAGTGATCGTCGCCCAACCACGCGATGGCACTGAGGGAGCAAAGGGCGAGGGACAGCCCTCCCTGCCGCCTGGGATCTCGTACGCTTGCCCC
>NW_010202534.1:10070-10315 GCF_000695765.1 Mesitornis unicolor
TCCCCTGCTCCCCGCCGCGTCCCTCGCGGGAGCCGAAAAATCCCCGCAAAGCCGCCGAGCAAGGGGGCTGGTAACAGGAGCCAATCGAAGCCCAGCCCCCCGAGGCCTTGGCCAATGGGCGAGCGGCGGCGCCGGGCTGCCCCGCCCACAGCCCTTTCCCTTCCGCGTGGGGGAGACCGAGTGTTCCCGGTGCTGCGCTCTCCCCCCTCAGCCGCTGGCCGCCCGGGAATCGCAGGGTTTGTAGG
>NW_010202534.1:10807-11175 GCF_000695765.1 Mesitornis unicolor
GAGCCCCGCGGCCCCCCCTGCCGTCGCCTCTCGGGTAAGGCTCTGGGAGCCTTTTTCAAGCGACCACCCCACCCATGCCTGCAGCCATCGGCCGTCCCAGTGAGCCCGCCACCCCGGGCGGGCGCAGTGCGCAGGCGCAGATGACGGCGGCAGGAGGGGGGGGTGGAGGGAGAGCGCGGAACAGCCGCGCCACGTGACTTCTGGGAAAAGCAGCGATAAACCAGAAAGGGGCGGCTGAGGGGAAGGCGAAAGCGAAAGCGGCGGTGGGCGCCTCAGCTGGGGCGGTGGTGGGCAGCCTCTGGAAACCGAGAGCAGGTCCACAGCAGTCTGTGAAAGTGCCCGTTGTCTCAACCGTCGACAGGCCCGCA
>NW_010202534.1:11381-11920 GCF_000695765.1 Mesitornis unicolor
TTCCTTCATGTCATCTTTTTTCAACAGTCTTATTTGGTAGGACACTGTTACTTGGACACTTGTGGTGGTGGTTGTTCTTGTGTATGAAGTGTCAACAAAGACCAGAAGAATTGAAGTCCAGGCTTTGATGAAGGTCTTCAGGATACTTGGATCCTTTTCAGTAGCCTTTGTATGCCCCTCTCTCCTCAGATGGAGGAGACAATCCTTAGTTCATGGAAAAAACAAGTGTATAGAAGGCCTGTGTGGTAAACTTCGTGGCATGAAGTGCTACTGAGTAGTGGATATAAACATGGCTGTAAATAAAAGCTGTAGTAGAAGGTAACTGACAGTTTTTACACTTAATTAAAATCATTACGGTGATGCAGCAAGACACAAAGCACAGAACAATTACATGATTTTTATTTTCCTTGTTAATTTTTACTTCGCTGCTGCAAAACACAGTGAAAGTACAAGCACAATTAGCAAAAGTACTTAACAGCAGATGTTTCATTTCTAGTGGAAATATCTGAGGCATCCTTTTCAGCATGTTTTTCTCTCTT
>NW_010202534.1:11938-50099 GCF_000695765.1 Mesitornis unicolor
TCCCATCAGTTTATTAGAGAACCCTATTCTTACTTGTAATGACATAAGGACAGAATTCTCACTTTTTAATGGAAGGAGGCTTGGGCTGTGTACACTTATCTGTGGGCTGCAGGAAGACCTTACAGCAGCCTTCCGGTACCTGAAGGAGATGTACAGGAAAGCTGGGAAGGGACTGTTTAGCAGGGTGTGTAGTGAGAGGACATGGAGCAGTGATTTTAAAGTAGAGCAGGGTAGATTTAGATTAGACATTAGGAAGAAGTTCTTCGCCATGAGGGTGGTGAAGCAGTGGAACAGGTTGCCCAGTGAGGTAGCGGAGGCCCTATCCCTGGAGACATTCAAGGCCAGGCTTGATAGGGCTCTGAGCAGCTGATCTAGATGTCTCTGCTCACTGCAGGGGGGTTGGACTAGATGATCTTTAAAGGTCCCTTCCAACACAACACATTCTGTGATTCTGTGATCTTGTAGAAAATTACTTCAGTGTTCCCTTAAAACAGCAACCTGATTTTAAATCATATGCCTTTCAATTAAATGTTAAACCTACCCCTTGCAAAATCTTTTAAAACAATAGTAGAAACTGTAATGCCAAAACCTGATCCAGAGTGTTATTCAGTACTACAAAATACATTGTGTTCAAGCCAAGACTCGAGAGTCTTGAAGAGCTGCATTGCACAAGGAGCAGGGAGGAAGGAGAGAGAAGATTGATTCACACGTCATGTCTGAACTTTTTTTTGCAGTACTTCTCATGAGGTTTAGATGGTTGAAAGTATAGGGTATCTCCCGTTTTGTTTGTATTAAGATTGTTAGTTGGAGTGAAAAAGCAAGCAATAGCCGATGTGGGGTGAAGTTACCTTTGCTGCTTTAGAAGTTGTTACTGCTTGGAATTCAGACTTTATATCAACAGAAAGATGGCACAGCTCTATTTTTGTTGTATCTTGAAAAAATTCCACAGATGTCTGAGTATCCAGCCAAAATCTGTTTTTATTCAATGCTTATCATATAAATTACAGATGTTACCAAACTATATACATAATTGCTCTTGTTGTTCTGGAAAATTATTTCTACTTGATGCTTCCTGAGAGAAAAACACTTACTATCTGTAGCTTGCTTTGAATAACTCAGATTAATGAACAGAGATGTGTTCATGTGTTTAAAATCTACTCCCATGTACCACAGAATTATCTCATTACTCTCTTTCCGGTTGCTTGCTTTCAGCTAACATCAATAGTATGGGTGAGGGGAGCGAGTAAAAAAGGAGAAATGAAAGTAAAATCCAGGTCTTACTGATTTGAGGTTATGTTTTCATCCTAGATGTCTAATTTGTACCTCCTCAAGAAGAGTGCAAGATGTAAATGCTCAAGGATTCATATGTATTTTAAGAACTTTGCAAGCTTTAACCATATACTCTGCAGACAGGAATTAAATCTTGAATGAGCACCTGCATACATGAAATGTATGGGGAAAAAAAAACAACCACAAAACCAAACAACTCAAACCTAGCACTAAACAGTGCCTGAAAGAAAAAAGAGAAGATTTTAAAACGGCAGTTTACCATTTATATAAAAAAATAGTTATCCTGCTTTTTAAACGAGTCTCTGACAGGCATGTTATATTCTCTCATGTAGCACAAGTTGCCCAGTGGTCAGCAAATGCTGCAGCTCTTCAGTAACTATTTTTAAGTACTGTGCTTCTCAATCTGCATTACCAGACAGTATCCAAACTCTGTCAGATCAGGATTTTTTCTTTGTAGGCTTCTGATGGTACTTGCTGTAGTATCTGAGTGCTTCATGCACGTGTAGATTTACTTCTGCAGCTATTTTGTGAGACAGCCTTTTTTGGCATGACAAGTTTTGTGTCGTCTTCTTTTGTAGAACTCCCTTCACTTCCCAGCCTTGCCTGCCTTCCACAACTACTTCTGAGGTGGCAGGTAAAAATCTGTGCTGTCGGTAGCTCGTCTTTGGGAAAACAAGCAAACCCTGGACACTTATGGCACATTTGAACTCAAAGGGATGAGAATCTACGCTTTAAAATAGAAGTTAAACCGATGGTGTACAAGATGATGATTAAACAGAAACTTTTTAATAAATCCTAATCCTAATGTCTTTAGTTATCCTTATATGCTGTTCTCAGAAGCAAAACACTTGGTTATACTCTTGTATTTACAGCAATTTTATGGATGTTAATTCTGCAAGTAAAATTGATCCCTGCTGGACCCCACTGAATTCAAACAACCTCCAAGCCGGAAAGGATTTGGCCTTTTATCGGTGAGGACAGCAATTCTCACTTGCAGGAGGCTATTTGTAATCCTTGGAGAGAAGATTCCTGATTTATATGGCATTGATAACAGAAAGAGGCCCAAGAATAACATCGTAATGGTTTCCAGGAAATGATGATTTACAGATATGACCAAAAAAAAAAGGAAAAAAAAATTACTGCATATTTAACCCATCCAGTGGTCATGCCATTACTAATTTTTCCATTATGTGAACTTCAGTCAGTTGAGTAAGGAGAACTCAGCTAGAAGAAAAGAAGGAAAAGATTAGTCTCATGGCAGCTGCTGCTGTTCACTCAGAAATAACTGCAGATGAAACCTCTGGCTTAAGGTGAGTGCAGTGTGATTTTCACAATGTAATGCAAACTGGTCAGGATCTGAGGATCGTCTTTCGAGTTCTTTACAGAATACAGGAACACTCATTAGAAAACACTGTGTATAAGACAGTTGCAATAAAAATTATATATATTTTTACATGAACTTCTGTGGTTCTTGCAGCTTATGGATATGCATAGCAGGGTTCTTACTGGAGTCTTTGTTTTCCTGATGCATAGGGGAATCTGGAGATGGGGGAAATAGAAGGGAATTCAGCAAGACTGCAGAGAGCATATCTTGTGAAGTCTGAGTGAGTGAGTTGTAGGATATTTTGTCCTGCTGCAGATTTCACTGTTGTTCTTTGTATCTCACATGGTGCATTTTATTGGCATGTCATGAAGGAAAAGTGTTGCTTTAATAATGCAGATTGTCTGCTTACTGTACTTAGCCAGCTCTTCCCCAGGGAATTCACCTGTGTGAATTTGGGATGATAAAAACTTCCATCTTTTCCTCATTCCCATTTAGCAAGGTAAATAGAATGGAAAAAGGAAGGAATTGTTTAAAAATATTCCAAAACCATTTTCTCCCCTGATTTCTAGCAGAACTGAAAAACTTTTCTAGCAAGAGCCTCCAGAAGTGCACCTAACCATCCAGCAGCACCGAATCACTTCTTTAGTACCCTTAAAAACCGCAGCATGATTGTATTTGACTGTCCCAATTAATCACTGAACACTTTCTTTTTGTGTGGTTGCGACCCCAGAAGATGGTGGTGGTCACAGCTGGTTTGGAAGCTCTGGACAGAACCGGTTTGCGAATTACTGTGCGTGCTAAAAGAAACCAAGCGTTTGGAGTCTAATCATGCACAAAAGTGGAACCAGCTCTTCTTTTCACTGCCAAAACTTTGGGAAATGCAAATGCACACAGAGTTCACAAATGCAGTTTGGAAGGTCAGAAGTGTTTTCATCTGTACAAACCAAACAACAGACAAGTGGGGATGTGTATCAGATTGGGTGTGGTAGGCTTCAGTGCAGAATTTTCATTCAGGCTAGTATTGACATTTTAGCTGGAGAACTAGTTTGTCATGAGTGCTAGCAGAGAAAAAGGCGAAGAAGCAAGAAAAGATATTTTGCTGTTGAACAGCTCTTCAGCTTGGTGTATGTTAAAGAACTCCTCTATTTGTATATAAAGTTCGATTCTGCTTCCAGTCATCGACAGTCAGGATTCTGGTTTAGTTTTGTTCTGTTTGTGGGTGGGAAGAGAGGCGTTTGAAGGAGAGTTGACAGGCTTTTAAATACAAAACCATTCTGAGATCATAGATCATTGAACACACTGAAAACTAAGAGCTAGTATTAAAAAGGATGTTTTCTTTTAAATCTGTTAGAGCCAAACTGCTGCTGTCTTTCCTGATTGAAATCTGCTGGACAAATCTTCAGTGTGTATACATCAGTGCTCTAAGTACTCTAAGCCAATGATTCAGAACGCAATCTCTAATCAGTAAGTAAAAGAAGAAAATATTTTTAATAGGACATTGGTACAGTATTTTCTCAATCTTTCTATATACTTAGTGAATATTAATTTTATTTGCTGAAAATATTTTAGTTGACTTTTAGTTTCTCACTTCAGTACCCCATGTAGAAACTTGCAGCACTGAAAAGTTGTGCAAGTTTGCTGAATCAGAAATTATGTTCCTCGTGCAGCTTTCCTGAGCAAGCCAAGTCCTTTGTGTGCTTTACAGAATTAGTGTAATCATTATGTATTTATCAGTGAAAGGCTTTGTTTGTGTAAGAACTCTGAGATGTTTCAGTTATGATATTAGTGGTTCACTGCCCAGCATGTCAGACGATTTCACATAACAGCAGTGCTTCCAAGTATGCTTGCAGCATCTTGTCACATTTTAGAAGGGGAAATGCCTGCATCATCGTTTCAGAATGTAACAAGGCAAGAGATTAAAGAGCTCTGATATTTTCATAATTGTACAACCAGCCTTTTTATAACCAGCACCTGTGGTATACATGTCCCATTTGCTTAGTATTAACTTAGGAATGGAAAAGTTTACAACATACGGCCGTTTCGATCACTGTGGGACTCAGGTGTTCTCTCAGCACAGCATAAACGCTTGGAGACATTGGAAGAAGATCTGATGGAGAATGTGGATCTGTAGAATCATTTAAGCTTAAAAAACAAACACAAAAACCACAAAAATAATACCAAAATAATCTTATAAGCCATCTAAGTCCCTCTAACTTGATGCATAGCAGAGGTGTATGGTGAATGCCTATTAAGTTAGTTAAGCCTGTACTTGGGCTTGCTGGTGGCCCTGTAAGCACATGCCAATGACCTGGTACACGTTTAAAAATGTAGGCAATAGGACGAAGCAAGGAGAGGATAAACCTGACTCTGTAATATCAGCTGCTGGAGAGAAAAAGACAGTGAAAGATAAATAGACTAGAATACTGTAAAGTCTGCCTTCAATTTTTATAAATGTTTTGCCACACGGGTGGGAAAAGTGCTGTAGAAGTAAAGTTCTTTACTTCTCTTTCTTGTCTTTAGTGGTCCTTGGCCAAATAAAAACATGTGATGTGTTGCTGTCCCAAGCTCTTTGAATGGGGGAAGGGAGGCAGGGAAATCTTTGAAAGAGTATGTAAATTTAATAAAAATAACATTTGAGGTGCAATGCATCTGTAAGGATACTTACATTTTGGAGACTGGGATAAATACAGAAGGAACATAACCTTTGCCTCCTCCATCTGAGGGCTTTGAGACTAAAAAGAAATATTAGAAAAGTTAAACATTTCTTAGTAGTTATTTATTTGAAATTTATTATCTGCTTTAGGTGCTGAAGTCCATAATATATTAAAACAGAAATGTCCCTGATTACATTTAAACTAACAGCCATAAAAATGAGGGGAATTCCTGAGTTTGGTCTTGGAGCTCAGATCTTTGTCGCAGAATTGACTGTGCTCCCTTGATCTGAATTGCCATCTCAGAAAATGATGCAGTAACTGATGAAAGAGATCTCATTAGGGCTTCAAAAGCAAATATACTGTAACTCTACAAGTTTGGTATTTCTGAGCCTCTAGGTTTCAGTTCTGTAAATGCTTGTGTGGAGCTCTAGCTCTACAGATACAGCTTCAGCAATGTCTTTTGCATGAAATTAAGCATATACATATTTTTTTAGAGGATTGGCGTATTAGGCAAACTCCACTGAATTAAAATGAAGAGGAAAAACATTTGTAGCCTCCAAATATTTTTGAATACCGTAGGAGTTTGGATTCAAATGGCATTTTTATACTGAAAGTCCAGAAGAATGTGTATTCTCTTTAAATTCAAGGCTTTGAGACATTTTTTTTGAGAGAGAGCAGATTCGATCTAAAAACGGCCTGATTTGTAGCTTGTACAAGAGTGAGCATGGGCCTGAATGTATTTGAAGCCATTCTTGTCTAGGCTTTTTGTATTTTCCAGTACAGTTGCCAGGGGTTATACTGCTGGAATAAAGCAGGTCTTCCAAGCTGTTTGGAAAATAGAGAATTTCCTTGAAATTAAAGAGACAGCATTCTATAGTGTAACAGTTATGAAGCTGATAAGAGGATGACTTTTCAGTTTAATCTTCTTTGAACACCTGGGCTCTGAATTTTGTAATGCACTGGTGAGAAGAAAAATCCTTTTTTTTTTTTTTACTTTTTTACCCTAAAATCTCTTTCGTAGCTTCTTTTAAATATTGTTGTCATTACCTCTAATGTCACCTCTAAGACCAGGGATACATTTACAAAATGAAGCTGTTTTAATGATAGATGCACATTTAAAAAACTCTTCTTTTGAAGATGCAGATTAAAGGAAGCATCTTAATTTGTTCCCTGCCTCCTCCTCCCCCCCCATTATTCCTCAAATTGCCTCTTGGCTTTTCAGCTGCTTTGCAGAAAGGGTAAGTACAGAAATGAAGCCCAACCTTCATTTGGCTGACAGCTGTAGTGTTTGCCAAAGGCCTTATCTTTGGGAATGTCTGGATACAGATACTTCAGAGGGTTCTCAGGGACGTTGTCTGCCATAATAACTTTATAATCGCGCAGTATGTCAGCAAAAGGCAGTGCAGATAAGCGACCTTTGTTATAGGGTTCCACCGAATGAAACGTTACGTCTCCTGTAAAAATACAAAGGCACTGTAACCACTGATAACTGGTAGATCGGCATCTGCAGTTGGAAGCTGTTTTTGCCTTTCTTTTGCAGTTTACACTGGTGTGGGTTTTACCTCTTTGTACCAATGTTAATATCTTTCAAGTTACACTTTCTGCACATGTGGAAACCAATTTAAAGCCTGCAGTAAGCAGGTACACCTACTAATGAACTTACACAGTTAATATAAAGAGCTGAGAGACTTGACTCAGAGTTTTGGTTTGCGTTTCAGTAAATATGAGACTTGTATCTTGCCCAAAACCATTCCAAGTCATGAGTTTTACTTTTAAACTAAAGAAACCATGGCTCCTGTATTACAGCTGTATTGCTGAGTTGGAGGTTTATGTTATTTTTTTAAATGATACTTACCATTTTCTAACTGATCCACCCAAGTAAAGGTGATTCCACCCAGATTGCTTTCACTAAACCTTAATAAAAATGTTCCTGGTGTCTTGTCTTTGAGCAAAATTCGTTCCTTCTCTTTGCTTACAAATCCCATTACGTACCTGAAGTGTAACAGGAAATCATGGGTTTGGTTTTGGAAAAAATAGAGATTTCAATCTGTGCAATGCATCTGGCCAAACTTCATATAGGTGTTCAAAGCCTGGTTACAAAAGCTTTATAAAAATCTTGAAACTATGACAAAAGCTTCACATGAGTTTTAGCCTTGAGCTCAAAGCATGGTGAAGCTTGATGAAATTTATCACAGTACTTGACTGTACACTGACAGAGCTGATAGACAGATCTGAATCTGTATTTCTAAGAAATTCAGTGGTGGTCCCTTTTGGCAAAAATTTCAAAAATTTATACATAGGAAGAGGGAGACAGAAGTATTAAACTCTTAGCAAATTTTCTTCTGCATAGCTAAAACTGAGATTAGTAAAGAAAGAAGACAAAGCAGAGAGAGATCAATATACAGCTGCTTCCTTGTTGCTCACCCATCAATCCAAAGAGGAAGAATGTGTTTTTTAATTAAGTCCAGGATGGCTTCAAGCCAAACCCAAAAGGTAAAAGACTTTCCAGGCAAATGTTCCTAATGGTAAAAACAAAACAACAAACAAACAAACCAAACATAAACCACAAACAAAACCAACACACACAAGAAGAGGATGGTGAGAGTGTCGTTATACAACATCCACATGACATGGCTTTCTCAGTTTCTTAAGAGTATTCTAGTTTGTGCAAGTGAAAATACTCAAAACAGCAGTTCAGATTAGTCAGTCTCGACATAAAAACAATTGATTTTTAAGAAATGCATTGGAAGCACCCAATTTTTCGAGAAAAAAAATCACATTTGTTGTTTCTTCCTGGTTACAAAGTTACATTTTGAGAGAAATGATAAGTTGAACTTCCTTCCAAGGATCTATACCTGTTCAAATAATGTAGTTAATGTGAACAAAATGGGTTTACCCTTCTTTCTCAAGAACTTTTCCATTCCTTATCAAAGCTACTGAATATATCAACCAACTTGAAATAATTTAAGTCACAGCTGAGCATGTGAAAACATTTACTGTGCGCTTTATGAAAAATGTATTATATGCTTTGATAGCACAGTCGATCATTTACAGAAATATATAAGGCACACTATCATCACAGTTTCTGATCTCTGCAGCAATGTGACTAAGTTGATCTCTTAGTTCAAACATTAAAATTCTGGAAATATTTTCCTCTTTAAATTTTTACAATGAATATGATTGTGCTGGGCTACAAGTCCCAGCGTGGCAAGTGGGAATCTTCCAGGCAGTATCAGAGAGACAGAGTTAGGCACACAGGCAGGCATGAAGAGAAAGAAGAGTCTAACTTCTGGAACCATACCTTGCAGAACTTCGCCCAGGATAGCTGATAATCATTGTAACTGACTTGTTGTCCTGAGAGAAATAAAACAATCAAACTGTGAGTCTGGTTTTCTGCAGTTCTGAAATACAGCTTGATATCTGTATAGTGTTTGTGTAGGGGAAGGACAGTACATCTAGACTTGAAGAGTAAGAGGAGCGCGGTAAGGGGCTGTAGATCAGTTTTCCTGTATCTTTTTGAAGTAGCTGATAATGGTAGTTTTTGGAATATCTGCCTAAAATAGTCTGGGACTTTGTTTCTGCAACGTTGTTGGCTCAGTTTCAGCTTTTAGCCCAAACGTTACTTCTCTTGGCCTTCACTTTGTGTAGAGGAAGGACAGTACATCTAGACTTGAAGAGTGAGTAAGAGGAGCGCGGTAAGGGGCTGTAGATCAGTTTTCCTGTATCTTTTTGAAGTAGCTGATAATGGTAGTTTTTGGAATATCTGCCTAAAATAGTCTGGGACTTTGTTTCTGCAACGTTGTGTGCTCAGTTTCAGCTTTTAGCCCAAACGTTACTTCTCTTGGCCTTCACTCTGTCTTGAGCTTCCATATTTTAAGGCAATTTATTTTTTTCTTTCTTATGATTTTTTTGGTGCCTCTCAACTCCACTACCTCGACTAAGCAAGAAATCTCCAAGAAACCATCAGAAAAAGTGACTGTTACTCAGGGAAACTAGTCTTTGCTTCCCAGCATTGAAAGCAACAAAGGTAAAGATTCGCCCCAGTCTTTGGCAAAAACTTTTGTTCTTGCCTGACAGTAGAGGTATTTGTACACTCTCAGCTTGGAGTTTCTTACAGGTCACAATATATTTTATAACTGCTTCTTCTCCAGAAACTGATAGGGCTTTCTTTTCTTCTGCCAGCTTTCCCTAAGGCCTCTCCCTTCTTGGGGACAGTCGGATCAAAGCGTTCAGTAGTTCATCTCGTTGAAGTTACAGGGCCTCTTTGCTATGCTGTCACCAGTGAAGGATGTGTTCCAGAACTAGCAGACCCAAAAGCATGAATAGTTAAAATGAAACAAAATCCTAAACAAAACCCAAACCAAACCCCATAAGCAAGCAAAAAGGCTTCCTTTTGATTTCAGATGCATGAGATAATTACTTGCTAAGGAAACAAAATAACATCACGGTTCAGTGTGACTCTGATGCCCTCTTTCTTCCATTTAGCAGCTTGGAAGTTCAGAAGTTGAATCACTTTGTGGTAATAATGAGCTGATATGTGCTTTTCTTTAAAGAAAATAATGTTATTGTGACATTTTTGAGGTCAGCTCTAGAAGTAGAGGTCATGCTTAAAGTCATTGCCTGTGACTATCAAATATAAGAACCCAGAAGCAAATAAAATCTGTATATTTCTACAATCTTACCCATCAGTTTCTCTGCCAGCATGTTGAGCTGCTCAGAATTGAGTCCACGACCGACATACGATGAAAATTGCCAGCTCAGTACTTCTAGGAGCTGACTTAAAGCGGCAGCAGGAGGATTGTTGAAGAAAGACAAATTCTGCAACAGAATTAGTGCTTTGTTTAGACAGTTAGCAAGCATGAAATACACTACAGGCTGTAAAGGAAGGCTGCAAGTACTCGAGCAGAATTCAGAAGTGTGTGTGGGGGATGCCTTGGGGTGAATAAGTGCTGGTCCTCCCACCTGCATCTGCCCAGCAAGGCCCACTTGGGTGCCTGGGCAGAGTTGTAAGGAGAGGGAATAAGGGAGTTGAGAGAATGAGAGTCTGTGTGTGCATCTTGGATGCTGCGCTTCTCATAGCATCATATGTTAAGACAGTGAAAATATGCTTAAAACCTATCCAGTAAATGTAGATATTCTCACTGAAATGTTTGGTGCATGGAAATCCCAAACAGTTACATATTTGTGTAGCAATATATTGTTCAATTGTTTGTCTTGTCTTAGTTTGTCATTTGGTTTCTGGACTGTACATGTAATGAACATACTGAAGACTGTGCAAAAGACTCTGGAGTATCACAGAGTGATAATGAAGTCTAGGCTGTGGGTCAGCTGGCCTGCCGTCATTCTTAGGTGCACTCCATTGTAAACTGTCATACCCTTTCTCCTCTCTGAACATCTACGTTGAGTGCCACTAATCCCCAGCTGCAAGTCTGAGAGCTATTGACAGCACAGTTCTACAGCCTGCAAATACAGAAACAGTAACTGAATCTAAAATACGTGCTGAGCCAGCAGGAGCCTGAGAAAGAGCAATTCTGCATTTGCTCATGGTTAGAGCCCCTAGAAGGTGCTACCATGATCTTTTCCATAGCAACCACTAACTCCTGGAACATGTATGTGAGAAAGCAGCACTTAGGTACATGACAGACCCACCTATCCACCTATTTTGACCGTTTTGAATTGTAGAATTATTTTGTACTGCATACAGTTTTGATCTACTGCGTCCAAAAAAACCAAATTCAAACTAGAAAAGCTGTGGAGAAGAGCTATCACATTTCCCTAGTTTAAGAACTACTACTTTAGCCTACAGAAAGGAAGGCTAAGCGTGCATATGGTTTTACATCTAGGCGGGTAGCAAAACATAAAGTATCATGTTGGTAACAGTGTACGTGAGAAAAATAAGTCCAGTTGAAGTGCAAAACATAGCCTTTTTATAATTAATACATTTGGTAACCAAATAATAGAAATGTGAAAATGCAGAAAGTCAGTACTTGCACACTGAAGACCCACCTGAGGATCGTTGGTCGATAGATTGTACCAAATAATAGAAGCCCACGCGTTGGGTAGTTGGCTGACATTGGAAATCATCACCACAGGCAAAGAGCTGGTCTGGTGGAAAGACCGAACAAGGTATGTAAATGCTGCTAAGGAAAATGTTAAGTGCTGTGTTATGCTTTGTTTCCTTTTAGTCCCCTCTTCTTTTCTCTTTTGTTTTTCCACCCCTTTAAAATACTGTTCTTTAGCCCGTGGAGCACAACCAGCTGTTGGTAACTGATGTGTAGCTTGCAGTGTTTCAGAAGGCGTTCAGGACTCAGGTCAGCTGTACCTAGACAGAAAGCCCAGCTATAGCTGCATGACCACTGTATGGGCATGGCAGCCTGCAGCCAGAAGAGTGATTTATGGCAGTCCTTATCACTAGAAGGGGTTCTAAAGGTCCATTTTAGGCACACAGGGATGTCTTTAGCCAAAGACTTGCACTTGGTATCACAGACTTTCTCTAATGCATTAATTTATAATGCTTAAGGGAGGGATGTACCTGCCAATGAATATGGATTTAGTTGAATGGATTTTGTCACTGACTTCAATGGATCCCCCAGTCTTTGCTTAGTAAGATGTATAACCTTTGCATAGCGTAACAGAGTTGCAGTGTGAGTCAGTATTTGAGATTCAGAAGAGAAGGGCTAAAAATGCTGCAATAAACCTGTGTATCCTTCCTTCTGTCCAGAAGTTCTGGAAATCTTGTGTCTGCTTAGGGTTACTGCTGAAGATAAAAACGAGGATAGAGGGACCTGTGGTCTGGCCCCACACGACTGTTGTCATGTAAGCTGCTGGAAAATGCTTTTTATTCTTACCGCAGAAAATCTGGCTCGAGTACTCACTTCCAAATTTATGGTCAATCCATACAGGCAGACCTGTGTTTCAAAGCTGATGGAGTGCAGTTCCTCGGTCACCATGTGAGGGCCCTGAGGGAGTCGGTAGGTTATAAGATCGTGAGTGCACGGTTGGTGTTTAGCTCTGTTTTAGCAATCTGACTGCTGAGATTACACAACTTTGAAAGAAATCATGTATCAAATATGTAAGTAGAGCAGGAAAAGAAGGAAGTGAAGGAAATAATTTGCTTGTTAACTGCTGACATTAAATTAGTTCAGAATTGGTGTTTTTTTCCTGATGAGTCTTAAAAAAACAAACCCTTGACACTGTTAAAGCAACACATTTAAACTTCTAACTTTTGCTTTTAATTTGTTTAAAATGTTGCTTTTAAACAGTGTCACGCACAAGAAGTTAACTTTTTTTTGTGTCTGGCAAAGATTGTCTTCAGCTTTTCCTAAAGTTTTTTTACTGATTATCAGTTACAATTTAAACAAAGATGTAAAACTATAACAAAACAAAAAGCCACAGCTTTAATGATGAGTAAGCCCCCATCTTACAGCAGGTTTGTTGTAAGTATACTTAGATGGTACTAACTGAAGGAGCAGAGACCTAAATCATTAATCCAAAGTAAATTGGACATTAAAAAATCAAGTTATTCCTGGGCAGAGGTAAAAAAAAATAAATAAATGTTTGTCGTAGTTGATTGAAGTTTGTAGTGCAAGCATTTTGTTTTGATTACAAACCAACATAGCTCTGTAAAGATCCAAATCTCTGGGAAACAGATCTTCTGAAATACATTTCCATCCCCAGAAGTCAAAGTATAAAAATCTATTTGTCATTTTCCTGCTTATTTTTTCTTCCATCACTTGGTTGTTTTGTCAGACTTTTTAAAAAAGAAACAAAATTTAAAAGTTTCATTTTATTGAAATACTCCACTTTTAGTCAACGTAAAATAAAATTACTCCTTGGGTAAGTGTTTCATACAGGACACTGCAACAAAAGATACTGTATAAATGAAAGGTGGAGACCACAGGAGATCCTCAGGCATCTGAATAATAAATCTGCCTTGGAAAGGGAAAATCCAGCTTAAAGCTGAAGGTTATTACATTAAATACTCAACCATCAAATGAGCTCAAATGTTTTAATACAGGTAGAGTCAATCCAGCTTAACATGTATTGCCCACATGAAGTTGAGAAGGGTTGATGAAACTCCCCTTCACCCTCCTCCCTGTTATGATTTTGCAAAACCATGTATTTTTATTACGGAAAAATCATCTAGACAGAAAGGCATATCTGCATTAAAGGACAAATCTCAAATATAGAGAGCTTTCACAAGCCAAGACATATTTAACGACTACACTCTTGGCTTACCAAACATCCTGTAAACAAACCGAGGTTTTAAATTATAGTCACTGTTAATCAAAATACTTGTTCATGCTAATAATGATTTCGCAGACTGTGATTTGACCAAGGAGAAGCTCTGTTTGAGGAAATCAGTTAACAGTGAACCATGTCACAGCTCAGCTGTCGTAAATCTCCACAGACCTATACGTTATATAGTTACAAAGGGACAATGTGTGGAAGTGCGAGTAAAATGCTACCAAAAGTAGAGCACCAGTATCTACATTTTTGCATTTGCTTGTCTTGATGCAAATAACTTTGTAAGTCGCAAAGGAATTGAGAGGCCAGCCTTAAGTTTCAGCCTTGCTAATCAGGTTGCAAGTTACCCCATTAAGAAACGCCATATGAAGCACACACAAGTACCTTTTGCTTTAGGTTTTTGGTTAAATTTCTCCATGTTGATCACACCTTTGCTTTGTCTTTAAAAATCGCTTGTAATAACTTTTTTTCTTGTATAACTACACCTATTTGGACTGGGATATGACTGATTTTATTTATTTATTTATTTATTTTTATTTTTATTTTTATTTTGAAACTTGCCAATACATCTTTACCCTCAGTGCTTCCACTGTGCAAAAAAGTTACATTGGTGTGGAGAAACCTTAAACCAGTATAGGCAATTTCCCTTCCCCAGTAAGTACATGACATTCATAGAAACAATTTATGATTTCAGTTACCTTGGGAGACCCTAATTATTCTGGTAGCATTGGCAGAGGCTGTGTTATTGGCTGCAAGCTTCTGACCCTAGCTTCAGTCAGGGGTTTATCTGCAGACTTTTCCTGTTAGATGACAATGCTAAATTTATGGTGGTGGTACATGGCCATCCTAGAGTTTGTGTGTACTTGTGGCTTTTCCCTCTCTGCCTACTGCCTCCAGTTGCAGGATGAGGATGTCGTGCCATGTCCCCTTTTCGGGGCAGTTCAACCCTCCCCTCCTGCCACTGATGCCGAAGGTGAATGAACGAAGGCAGCAACTTCCTTGCCTGCGATTCTGATTTTGTCTGTGAGAACTGGGGCACTCAGGGAATCAACAGTCTTTTAGGAAGCCAGAGCTGAGAATAAGGATGTGCAGATGGAGAGAAGCTGGGCAGGGGGTGAAGCTCAAGGCGGTGGTCTGGATGCAAGAGGTGCTGGAGGGTAACACAGGAATGGAGGGAGCCCTCTGTGCTGGAGGTGAATTCAGGGGCACGGAGTTGTAGGTGTGGATTAACGCCAATGTTAGTACTACTGGGTTCTGTTCTCCACAAAGCAAGAATGTACGTTTTTTAAGCTCCTCTGCTAGGAAGCAAGCACTTGCAATACCTGTTCATCTTATGTACCAGGTGGTATATGCATGTCTGAAATCTGGGTGCTTTAAGTGCCTGCTGGCGTGTTAGGGCAGCCTTGTCATAGTGCAGCGTCACCACAAGAGGGGACCCTACGACCGGATTCGGATGAGTATATTGGTAAACAACACACTGGTCCTGGCTGAGCCAAGCAAACTGCTCTGATGTAGATGTGATTATACTCTCACTTCAGCTGTAAACTTGGCCAACAGAATGTATTTTTAAAGAACAGTTCCTACAGGGAAAAAAATGTTTCAGCAAAAACCTCAAAAAGCTTATTTTTTTCAAAACAAAAATGTTCAAAAAGGAAGCCTTAAGGAGGTGCGTACATTCAGATTACTACGTCCTACCTTCTATTGTAGCTTTTTAATACACAAACTTGAGGGATGGAATTAAAATTTCTGAGTACTTCTGAAAAGTTCTTATGCTCTCATGTGATAATTGGCCCTATGCTTAATATAAGGATATTTCAAAACCTAAGAGTATAGTTGCTCTTTGGTTTAAATACAATCTAATCTGAAGTGGTTGTGAGAGTGATCAAAAATAAGATGTCAAATAAATGCACAAACCTCATTTCCTTTGCTTCCAGTACTTGATTTCATTTCTTTGGGTTGCTGTGTAAAACAAAACAGTATTTATGTGGCAACGAAACTACAGACAGACGTGCACATAAAACCCGTCATTTGTAGCCTTGATATTCTCAGTATAATAATGTTTTGTTTACAATATACAAATACACTGCAAGGAAGGCTCTGACACTATGCCTTGAAAAGTCTATTCAGCGAAGTATTTTGATATTTTAAAAGTATTTTTAAAGAAACTAAGTTAATGTAACAAAACATTAATTAGGGTGCTTGCGAGGTGTGTAATAGAAAAAAGCACTAATCATTCTCCATCTCCTTTTGCACAGCTACACTGATGCACTGCATCTGTTGTTAAGCCAAAAGAAAAAGTCCCATATGTGAAGAAGTCTAGTCAGAAAGCATGATTCACTGGGATATGAGAGAACTTACAGAAGCCATACTTAATCGCTTAAAAGGCATTGCAGGCATTAATTTCAACCAGATCCAAAGCATTCAGTTATATATTTCCCCTAGACAATGGTGGTATAGTTTGGGGGTTTTTTTGTTTGTTTGCTTTGTTGTTTGTGTTTTTTTTTAAACAAAACTCAGTTTCTGAGAAGCTGTGTAATTCAGCATGATTATTCTTTTCCATTTTCTGGCATTACTAGGATTTGCTTTGTAATTTCCATGAAAATATGTGGTCTTATTTCATGGAATAGATAAATATGAAATGGGATAAAGAGGTTCTAGCAGTAAACTTTCTGTGTAAGGAAAAAAAAAAGAATGTAGACTTCACAGTAGCACAGTTCCTCCTGCATAGTTTTTAAAGCATCTTTTACTTCTTTACAAGAGGTGCACAACAGGAAAAAAGCAGTCAAACTTACCAAATGTCGAAATTCTACCGACAGGCTTCCATTTGCAGATTCATCCATGTTCATGGCTTTCACGTGTGTTCCACACAGAACAAATCTACGATTACTATGAAGGACATTACACTTACGTACTCAAATAACATTGTCTTGGATAAATTAAGAAATCTGATATTTTATTTTCTTACCTTACAGTTGAAACATTCCTAAAATAGAAGAGGGGCAGGGGGAGGAAACAGATTGTGAATCAATAAATGTGTAAGCCATACTTGCACTGAGAACCTTATCTTGAGACAGTAGATTTTGCCTCATTAAAGTTAATTTGTATTACCAGTGCAACTGCAATTTTTTAAAATAAAGAACTGAAATGTGTACTGTCCTGTTAGACGTTTCCATCTGGCCAGATGCAAGGAGTATATTTTATACACTATTTTTATACTACTTATATACTTTTTTTTTTAATTGCCATTGGAATGACATGTTGGTATCAAAGTACCCAACCCCTTAGAAAGAAGGAGTTTATGTAGCAGTCTTAATTTCAGGGAGGGATAAAACTCTCTAAGCTCCATAGTTACTAATTACAGCACAAGCTTTTCAAGCATAAGCTTCATGTACTACTTGGAGCAGCTGCATTGAAAGTACTGGGCCCATTAATGCAAGCAGAGATAAATGCTGTTTCAAAGCTAACTAATCCATAAATGCAATACACTTTGATTCAAAGTTTTTGAGTGATGCTGCTAGTTCAGACTGATGAACTGATATCTGAGTCTTGAAACAAATCTTAAATTGACTTCTTGCCTCCAATTTGAAAATATCAATTAGAAATAGCATCTTAAAAAAAAAAAGACAAAGAAGTCTTCCACATTAAAATAAGAAAAAAATTATCCAGATGTTTTAAGTGGGGTTTTTTGTGTGTGTGTGTGGTGGTGGTGGTGGTGGTGGGTTGTTTTCCCCCTGCTTTTTGGAGCAGCTTCTAAATCAGAGAATGTCATAGAATCATAGAATATATTGGGCTGGAAGGGACCTTTAAAGATATCTAGTCCAATCCCCCTGCAGTAAGCAGGGAAAATCAGACAGGGTAGCATTTGAAACACCCGTCTTGTCTCTGTAGGGAGGGAATATCTTCACTTTAAAGCTTCTTACTTGTCAATAGTTGCTTTCACTCTGATCTGGTAGTTTAGCTCTGGCAGTTTAATTAGCAACCTTCAAAACAGAAAATGTAAAAGTGAATATTAACAGAATAGAATTTTCACCAGATAATATTAGAGACTGGTAGCTCTACACTAAAGTATCTAAAATTATTATAATCAGAAAACAGACTAGGCATCTAGGACTGTATCACAATTTACAGGGTTATATACTCAGAAAGAGGTGCTGAGCTGTTTCAGTGGCAGGTGTTCTACCCTCCCTGCAAGTACGTGGAGAAGTCAGTGTGTGTTTGAGGGAATGGTTAAAGAGACAACAACGAGGTAATAATTAAAAGAGGGATGTGTATAATCTGTGACTGCACCATTGATTTACGTGTTTCCTTCATGTACCCTTTCCACCCCTCAACCCATCATGCATTCTTTTTGCTGCAAGGTGGAAATGAGATGCGAGTTCCTCTCACATTTTTGCTCTTTTCACAAAGTCAGGCAAGGAGCTATTGAGATAGAGATAGCTTGTCACTGATTCACCAGAGCCCCCAAAACGCGGGATTTTCTCTTTCCTACATGCAAAAGTGACTCTGAGTATTCTGATGTGAATAATTATTTACTCAGTTTGCAAAGTCATTAAAACAAGAATTCAATGCATACAGAATCCTGAAGTTATTGACTTTTGGCCACAATCTGCCTTTCTTCCTCATGCTGGTTTATTTTTTTATTGCTGCTTATTATGAGTGTCAGATTCTGTGGCCTTTATATCCCCATGCCAGAACTCTTTCTGGAGTCAGAAGGATCTCTAATACAAGTTGGTCTGCTTTGCTTTCTAGACTCTGAAACAGTCTCCTAGGATAAAATGCAGTACACAAATTAAGGAATTTATATTGGATTTCATTCCCTTACCTTAATTTAACAGTGAACTGTATTAATGTTTTAAGAACCATTGGCCTCTGGGGATGTGTTGGCATGCAGGGCTGCCTTTCAACCACAAATGAACTATGAGAAAGGAAGCAAAACAAATAGATTGTTAGGGATATGCATAAACAAACAGCTGTATTAAGGGAAAAAAAGTGCTGTTAGAGATTTATTTCTCTACAGATGCTGAAGAAGGAGGTATATTCTAACACTCAGTTCTCAAGATGATCCAGTTGTCTAACTTGCAGTTGAATTGTTCCCATAAGAAATAGATATTTGGGATACATTACAAATCAAACCAAAACAAATGCCATAGTCCCAAAATACCAGGCTGATAAAAGTCTGGAAGGCCAAGGCTTTTATCACAACCATAAAACAAGAGTATGAAAATACACTGAGCCTGGCTCCAGTGAAATTAAACACTCATTTTATCTTCTTTTCATTTTTTATAGAAAAACCCAATTGACCATGTTTTGCTTTCAGATAGTCACTTGTACTGTGTCTTTCATATAGCCAGAGCAAAAGACAAGAGAATTGATGATAATATTTTATATATTAATAGACTGTCTTGGTGGAGAAGAGGAAAGACAAGGAAGAAATTAGCACCTGCCACTTTACTTAAACAATCAAAAACCCCCAAAACAGCCCAACCGTTTCTCAGCTTTATGTATGTGACTGCTACTGAAATAAGTGGGTTTTGTGTGTTCACGTAAAGTCAGAAATGACCACAAACCCTTAACTACTACACACGAGAAGCTGCCCAGCACCTTCAGCTTCTAGGAATTTTGGTGACAGCTCTACATACTTTTTATATTGGAAACTCAGTCTTTAAGATCCTCAGAGACGCTTTTTTTTTTTCCTTTTTTTTTTTTTCTTCTTAACAATATGGTTTCATCATTCCCAATAAATTTGCGTCAGTTCAGGTAAAGTTATGGACATTGCTTACGCACTTCCGGAAAAGATTGTAGAGCAGAAAGTTGACTTTTTCCAGCAGCTGAGGTCTTTGCACTTGGATAGGGTCCCCATCGTAAGTCAGCCTGGTCAACAGTTCATCCAGTTTTTCTAGTTGCCTTCTAACTTGAAAAAGACTCTCTGCCAACAGCGTAAAGCTACAGCAAGACAAAAGATGAGTTTGCAATCTTTCATGCAAATGGGCTGCTCAGAACATAATGGCTATGGAAGTTCTTGCTTAGGGAAATCAGACTCAGTACCGATTGGTGCTTTCTAGCTTTATCCACACTCATGTCCATTCATCTTTCGCTTACAAAAGTGTATAAATACATCAGGCAAAATTTCCTGCACTATTTTCAAAGATAAATATTTTCACAACAGGTCTCATCAACACCAATGCAATGCTGTCTGTGACAACTTAGAAGAAATAGATACGCAGTTCTGACACTTTACATGCAAGGCACTTGTGCCAATTTTATTTCTTTCCTTCGGCTTAGTTGTTTTGCAAAATGTACTCTTTAAAATTACAATATTTATTTAAAGTGAAAAAGTTATGAAAACTAAGGAATTGCATTTCTCAGAAGTGTGTAAAAAAACAATAAGGAAAATCAAATCCAAACACACTTGCTAACAATTTAATAGGTTATGTGCATATAAAAGCCCATCTTTCAGATATTTTTAACATCTTCATTGAAAAAAAGCACAGAAAAAAGGCAAAAAGTACTTTTTTCAAAACTTAAAAAGATTCTTTGTTGTTTTCCTTCTTATTCTTTAGTTCACTTCCTCCAGAAGAGAAGTTTGATGGGAGAGAAATGACCAGGACACTGACATTCTCTGGTTGCATTATCTTTTTAAATATAATGAAGCTTTTTTTTAAAAAAAAAAATTTGCAGTCACCTTTGGAGTTACCACCGCAGAGGCTACTGCCATTCAGTTCCTGTGTAGTTTGAATTTCTGGCGGAGTGATGTACTTAGTGAGTCAAAGCATAACGTGTCTACCCAGCTACTGCCTAGAAAAAACTCCCACTGTCCTCAGTGACAAACCCAGTCAGCATGGTTCTTACTCAAGCAAAACTCCCAAGAGGGTATGTGTATTATGTCTCTGGAACAACTGTCAAACTAAAAAATGATCGACTGCCACGGCTCAGGCTTAGCAGTTCCCTGTAATGTTCTTAATCCTGAATAGCAAATGTTGCCCACCGAAAGAAATTGTATTTTTGATGTTTACTCGCTTGGCTGCTAATAAGTTTGCTGCTGTTGCAAGGTAAGTGATCTGAAGGAAAGATAATTTCATGTGCAGCAGACTTCCTGTGGTTTTTAGTGGAAACACAAGCTCAAGGCAAGTTTACCAGTTCTGGAGCTGATCGAGCCCACCATGGAGAGGACCCCCAATGCAGGCAATCTGCTGCCGTCTCTTCCAGTCTAGTAGCTCTTCAGTCAGCATGTTGCTCATAAGCATATCGATTTCATGAATCACACGCCCTATTTTACCGAGTACTTCCTGTAAAATAGGAAAGGTGTCACAAACTGACCACAGGGAACAGCCACAAAATTCAGCAGTTATCATGAAGTGCTATTGCATGTCTTTTAATTACTTTGAAAGTAACTGTATTTAGCCCCTATGGCTTTAGTTTCTTTAATTCAGAGGTGAGTGGATTCATCACCCGTTGTATTTGAAATTAATCCTGAATCTCTATGAAATCTTCTTCAGTCAAACTTATGTTTTTGGCAGTGAGGAGGAGGATTGTTGCATTCTTTGTGGGCATAATACTTCCAAGAAGTTGACATTTACAAGTATTGCCAAGGTCAAAAAATTTTCCTTTTGTTTTGTATCATATTCAGCACAATGGTTTTTTTGCTTGCTTGCTTTTATCGGTAAAAAAGCACATGGACTCAAACAAATTGCCTAAATGTACTGTTTTCTGTGCCAGGAAAGAAGTGGTCAGGGGAATATTTGTCATATTTGCCAGTCTCGTTTACTGAACAGAGCAAGGTACCATTGGTGTGTTGTCTGGGCTTTGTTTTGTTTTGTATTGGTTTGGCTTTTTGCACTGATTAGATTACATTTACCTGAAATACCTTTTACTTCCTTTAAAAGGTATATATTGCCAAGTAACTTATCAGTTTAGCACAGTAAATGAGAGTTCCTGTGAAGTGATGCTCTCACCTCCCTCCTAAGGTGTGCAGAACCATATCCTTGATTGAGCCATTATTTAATTGCTAATTTCTTAACCACTAGTCAAAATCACCTGCACCCACCCAAAACCATCTGTGGATTTGTAACTTCTGTTATTTGTCTGTTCTTCTGAAAGGAGAATTTAGAAAGACACACATAGACATTTGAGTATTCAATGTGGGAATAAGGGGAGAAAGCAAATGAACCACAAATGACAAAACCTATCACTAACCTTTCTCTTGTAGTCTAAAGTATTGAGCATCGCCTGCAACGCCAACATTTCCTGTTTAATGAGGGTGCTGTTTTTGTCACTCTGCTCTGCAGGGGGATGAACAAAATCAGTATAAATGTGTGTGTGGGTACATGTGCGTGTTTATAAGAGGAGGAGGGGAAAAAACCATGACCAGACTGCAGCATGAATTAGTGAAAAAACAAACTGCAGACTTCAGTGAATTATGTAATAGTGCGTTAAATTTAAATGGACTAACTTTAGTACAGGTTTAAGATGAGGTTTTATGACTCTACTCTTTAGATGTCTATGTGGAACAGGAAAAGGTAGAAAACATGGATGATACCTATAAATTTCTTGTTTGTGTGCATACTCGTGTGTATTATGTACATCTGGCTTGGATCGATGATTGATCTGTGCACTACTGAAATTTGCTTGTGGTGCCAGCAGTTAGACTAAAGCTCTTTAGACCTGATACGAATTACATGTCTGACTGAGAGAATGGAGGTTAGGCATTTGAAACAGAGATAATGTTCATCACCATGGGGATTTCAGCAGCCAAGAGTGCTGATCACTGGGTATTTCCCCCTCTCTGTAGTTTTTTTTTCCTTCTCTGGATCATGCCTTAGATTCAAACTTCCCCAAGCTTGCCCCATTCTCTTTCATGTGCAGCTCTTCCCCTTGCCCTCCCCTTCCCCCACCTTTTGCTCTTGCATCTTTCATTTTTCTTCAAAAAAGAAATTGGTGCCAACTGTGTCTCTGCTAAGCTCTGGATTGCCATCTTCCCATGACATTAGGGTAGGTGTTTCAATAGAGGCAGACAAGTAACAAGTAACTGATTGTCAGTTCGGCCACAGCAATTGCTCACACACATTGTAAGGCACTGCAAGCTGGCTGTGCTGGTGGAGGGCATTTGTTGACATAGTGAAATTTTAAGCCCTGAAAATAATTTATGTAAGCATCTTTCATTTTGCAAGCAGGGCAGGCTTCCATCTGCATGGTCAATAATTATGATTAGCCTTATGACAACTCATTAAACTGTGGCAACTTGATCTCTTCTGATTTCGTGGCCACATCCAGCCTTAAACATGTAGGATTGATATGTTTAAGAATTTGGATGTTTCAAGCCCAATATCTTTGCATATTCAAAGGGAGATAATATGAAGATATCTGAGTAGACACAAGTGGACCTCAGTTTCTTTTCTGAAAGAGATCATGCAAGGACTGTTGCTGTCTGCAGATCCCAACCATCATAGGCTGGTCAAACATGCATTCAGAGTGCTTACCAGCTGGTTATCACCACTGTAGTCAAAAAAGAACAGAAAGCCAAGTTAGAGGCTAAATAAAGCAGTTTTGCATAACTCTACTCTGGGAACTAAGAGGCTCTTCCACATCCTGGCAAGGAAATGGCCATGTCAAAGGTGAAGAAATTGAAAAATAGGTTATTTAAATTAAGATAATTGCTACTTTTCATGCCATTATGCAGCTTATCTATAGAAAAGAACTATAATTGCTCCTGTTTACCCTTGTAACCCCGAAAGAGTAATCATGTTCCAAGACTATATATAAACTAAAAATCTGAGGTTTATGTTTACATACATTATCTGGCTTATGCACAGAAAACCTGATACTGGTGTCTAGCTGCAGAATCAGCCATTTCCTACAGAATCGAAAAATTATTATAAAAACTCTTACCTAAGCTTTGTATTGTTTTATACCTGAAGTCAAATTCCTCTTGCAAGTCTTCCAAGTATTTGACATCTTGGTCAGTCATCTTTCCCAGGGAAAAGAAGACAAAATTATGTGGCTGTTCACAGTGACGTAAAAAGGAATTTGTTTTGTAATGGACAAATGCATAATGCAGTATTTTCCTTTCTTATCATTTGAAAATCCCTAAGCAGTTCTGGGAACTCTGATTTACTAACTTGTAAACTTTAAATAAGACAACAGAATTACAAATGCACGTTTATAACTACAGATTTACTTTACTTGTTCAGAAAGCCAACTACTACCCTCTCTCCCACAGTCAAACAGTAGCTGATACAGCTTAACCACTTCTTGTTTACTAGTTCAATGATTTAGTGGAAAGTAGGAATGATTACATTTAGCCTGAAGTAAACTGAAGTTAATTATGCCAATAATGTAACTCTCTTCTTGGATCTTTAAAGCGGGACAAATGGATAATTTTGCATTGACTTGAATGGAAATTGGAATGGGTTGTGCAAAACCAAGAGCAGTGGAACCAGAGACAAAAGCAGAGCTCAGAGACTTTATTTAGAGAATTACTTAAGGATTTGGGTAAAGAAATGAAACATTTTTGTTGCTTTCGCTTTTTGCAAGGATTTGTATATACTGCAAAAAGGTTTATATATACTTCAAAAAGTTTAGAAGGTGTTTTCTAGTAACCAAACAATGACAATTCAAAAAAAGACACATTGAGAGAAGGAAAATAAAACTGTAGGGAATCATCTGTTTCACTTCAAAGGTCTGTTTCTGTGCTGTTTATAAGAAGCCTTGATTCTGCCGGCAACTCATAAACAATCCTTTTCAGTTCCCAGAGATAAGCATGTTAAGTGTCAATGAAAATACAAAAACATTACAAAAACTTGTTTGCTAAATTAGGATACATAGAATTAGCCATTTTGGTTTCCTCGTTATTTTGGAGACTAAACTTCTAAATTATATGTGTAAGGTATGAAATTACATACACGAGGAGCTGGCTGATTTCTGTGTTCAACTTAATTACCTACTAAAAAAACCTTGTATCTAGAAATCGTTCTCATTTTCACTAGTCTTTCAGGGATGGCTGTGCTCCCCCACACAGGCAGAAGGAGCTGCATGCTAAGCTGCTGGGTTGCAGCTTTGTCTGCTTTTGCTCTGCAACTTTTATCTTCTACATTTATACATAGATAGAGATCTGGTATCACAGTCTTCTAAAGCTAACTTTATCCTTTTAAGGGTTTCATCTCTCTAACCCTTCTTCCCCATGCAGGGAGACAGTGAGGAGAGAATGCTACTAGGACCTCTTTCCTGTCTACCAAATGTGTTGCTCTTGAAAGGCACATGGGCAGGCATTTCAAATGTAACTTCTGCATTGAGACTGCCACAAAACTGACAGTGAGTCTGGGATAGAAAAAGGCCCTAGGTAATCTGAATCCTTCTCCTTTGCACTGAGCAGGCAGGTATTCTCTGACTGAGCTTTCAAGGTCTCTATGGGACATAGCTTCAGGTTTGGCTCAGCCCAGCTCCGCCCTGCAATGGTATGGGAAACCCCTGGAGAATTGTTACCATCAGCTCCCAATGTTCTTCTCCCCTCACATCTCCAAAACATGTAATTACGGCATGTAAACTTCAGGTTTACAAATGTCTTGGTACGTGACTCAGAGGTCACAAAGGCTAGCTTCTGCTGGCCCAACTAAAGGAGGTGAACTTGCAGAAATACATTTACTGAACCTCACATCTTTTTAGAGACAGTAGTTATGTTCTTACTGCACTCAGTGGTCTGCCTGCAACTCGCATAGGGATGAGTGCAATAGCTTTAAAATAGGTAGCTCTCACACTGACTCCACAGCAGCTGTAAAAACCTGAGGATCTGGGTATGACCTGAGTAGCTGGTCTGGGCTGAGGTCCTCAGAATGATGGAAAATGGTTGGCGCAGGTTGTTAGCAAAAGTATTAGCTTAAAGATGTTTCGGGTACATGTGTATGAAAATCATGGCTGCGTCAACAGCAAACAACACAAAAAAAATACCTGAGCACTGTTCTTGATGGCTGACACCTTGTGTTCTACATTACGTTGCCGTTCTGAAACTACAGAGTTCTGCAGAGACTTTTCCAATGGTCCCTGGAACACATTGAACAGATAATGGGTGGTTGAGTAATACAGGTGGTTGAGTAATAGTAACAAGTGACAGTAAACGTAATGCAAGTTCTAGCATAGAGAGGGAATTGAGAAGCTGGTCTTCAACCAGCTGGGAACTGGTGCAAACAGACCAATTTGTTTAGTTCCACGGATTTGAAAAACATGCTGCTTTAATTTTGAAATCCAAAAGGTGAAAGGGTGTGGGTATACTGCCAACTTTAAACATATAGTAAATTAAAGAAACTGAAACATGGATTATTGTATTTCTGAAAAAGACCCATGTCACAACACTTATATAAGAATACGTATCAAACCCACAGGTGACTAACAACACATTGGACTTAAAAATTCTTTCTGGGTTTTAACCATGTAACGTTTTCCTCAAAATAGGTTTTATATGTAATTTTAAAGTTTCTTTCTTGAAACAACATAAAAATTATCAATGCCTTTGCAACATATCAGATGGAATGTCTTTTGCATTGCATAAGTAATATGAATTAATGCATTGCATAATTTAAAATATACACATCTGTTTTGCAAAGAATAATCTCTTTAAAGCCTTTCCCACAGATTAAATTCTTTGAAGATTAGCTGTGACATAGAAGTCATTTATAGCTATGTTTGCAGCAGTAGAGCCACTAATAAAGTACAAATATGAATTTAAAGGGCAACATTTGGCAACCCCTAGTGCACACAAATCACTCTAGTGGAATGAGAGGACAGGATTTGGTCCTAAAAGCATGTGAGCAGATTAACATGGAGCAGATTAATGAAATGTAATTAATTACCTGTACAGGCATGCTAGCTGCAGCCAATATTCTTCTTTCTTCTCTTAAACAGTTTGAGATGATTACTGCTATGTGCATGGGATTACCATGATATTTGCCCTGCAAGCACAAGTAAATACAACTTTTAAAAATTCAGAATTCAGAATGTCCCTCTTGAAATCACAAACAATGTGTTTCAGTGTCCATGACCCACAGCTTGGTGCAGGTGGAAAAGATTCTCCTGCTGCTCTCAACCTTTGTTAGTGCTGGTTCAGTCTTGCAGTGCAGCATCAGTTAGTGCCGTTGTCATAAAATATTCTTAATGTTCTACAGAGATTATAAAGATACAACTCCGAGATGTATATCATTGGAAGATCAAATTCCTCCCCTGCTAACACAGCTGTTTTAAAGGGCTTTCCTGTCAGCCTATTCTGTGCACGATTTTATTGTGTCTTCCATTTTCAATAGGATGTTGATGTTAGGATGTAGCACTTCTGCCAACAAAAAACTGTAAGCATATCAATATAGTAATAATGCAAACAGAAAAGCCTCCTCAGCAAAAAGCAGAAGACTTACATTTTAATGTCTACGAACAATTTTTCTCCTTCAACAAATAATGTGCCTAAGATGAAGGAAGAAGCATCTATTGTCCCAAGCCAAAGATCCAAAAAATGTCTCTATTTTTACACTGCCATAAATAAAGTGCAGAATTGCTGATGCATGGCTGAGGACTGGGCACAATTTCAACAAATATTGGTTTGTGCTGTATTTATCAAATTGGAATGATTGAGTACTCTCAAGCAGCATCTTTCAGGGTGATGTGTTTGTTCAGTGTTTCTCAATACCCTTCATGCCTTTTATTCAGTATTCACATATTCATTCAGATGCCCCTTTATTTGGTGCTCACACAGTTTTCAGCCATTCATTAGAATTAATCCAGTTCATTTATTTTCCTGTACATTTTCCACTTTTGGACTTGCTCTATTTCCCCCTCTTTCTGATTAGCTTTTCTGCTCATCGTATTTTGCTGTCATTCAGAACTTTCCTTTGTTCTTGCATTCCCTGAATGTGACACAATAAGCTTATATGTACTTAAATTGATGCTGTATTTTTGATATCTCATACCAGTCGTACTAGAAAAAAGGGTGTGAACACATCAGACAGAAATATGTATACACTTCTATATTCCAACTGTTACTATGACAGTGAACGTATATTGCTAACACTTTTATTAGACAGACAAAACAATCATTTCCTGAGTACTTTTGCATGAAATCTAAGTAATCTGAGAGATTTTTTCATAATATTTTTTTAACTTCAGTTACAAGATAAAGAAATACTATATTAAAAATAGTAATTTTAATAATGCAGACTTGGTTTGAGCTGCTCGGTATTAAATGCTGTTGATTGTACTCTGGTTTCAGGTAGACTAAGGTGTAAGACATAGGACTGCTAAAACTAAATAACTGATGTACAAAACGTTCCCTTCTAGAGAAGCTTGACTGCCATGGCATTGTTGGCAACGAAACCAAGCTTTCCAGGGTTTCTGACGTCTTCTCCGGACAAATGGAGTGCATGGCCCACAGTGCAAACAGTGCACGCTCGAAGTGGTCCCAGTGCTGTACCTCCTTTGATCTCTTTAAAAGCAGTTCAGGGTGGTGCTTTACTCCGGCAACCATCTGTATCAATTACCCTGAGGAATGGGAGTTACGAACTGGACTGTGATTTTAGAAGTTTCTCTGGAAGAAAGAAGTGATAAGTAATACTACCCCAGGCCATGCTGTCTCAGATGAAACACTAAGCACTCCCTGCCTGCCTGCTCCTTGCTGGGCAACAAGAGATTTAACATTAAGGATACACTGCTGATTTCTACAGTTACTTGCTTCTCCCTGCCAGTTTCTGATGCCCTTGGCTATGAACGTAGTAACCATGTTCTTGCTGCACACTGTTTTCAGCACTACTGAAATTCAGGTCCAGGAATATCCCTAGTCCCCTTTATTGAGCATATTCCCAAGCTGTCTCTGCATAGCGTGAGGATGTAACTTCAGGAAGGGAATATGGGAATGTGGGAAATGGCTATGATCTTCCTGCAAAAGATGAAGAGTGGAGTTCATGAAGAAGTCAGGTAATGGTAGGGTCCAACAGCGACAGCCAGAGCAAATTAACTGCTGCAAAGATTGGTCATGCTCCTGGCTGTGCAGAGCCAGCCCCCGCCTCATGGCGGTCTGGTGCCTGCCTGACTCCCTACTGAGCCAGTCCAGATTGCTAACTGGGATTGCAACCACTCGTGCTTTTTTGCTGAATGAGCTCTCTGCTCCTCAGTGAACTGACACTGCTCAGCAAAGGATGGGTTTGTTGTTAAGGACTAGCACACGTGAATTCAGAAGAAGTTGGCCGGGAGAGGGGAGAACAGGCCTGCCTTGTATCAGATGCAGTCAGTTGTATCGATAAAGCTGTCTCATCTACCTGCACCTTGATGAGAGGAAAAAAAGTCCTGTTTTTAATAAGGCTTGGGGTGAAAGCTGTGGTGAGAAATCTGTGACTGGTGTAAATGCACTGATGTGCATATTAATTCTTCTGTTAATGTCTGTTAACTTCTGCTTGTTGCTCTCATTTTCTTGCTGGTAAAAAAGGGTCCCACCTTCCACATTATGGCCAGTATACGAGGACCATAGGACATGTTGGTGTCTGCAGGCTATCTGAAGATACAAAGCTTGAGGAGTGTTTAGTCCTGGCTTACCACTGCCCAAGAGAATTAAAGTCCTCTAAAGCAACTCTGGTTGCCTTTTGTCTTTATCCTGTGACAAAAAGGAGTCAAACCAAAGTTAATTAACAAAGTCAAGAAGAAATAAAAATCCTCTCTTGGAGCTGGAAAATGCGTTTATGTAGAAGAGGCGCTTAAAAAAATTCTTCTGTCAGTGGGATGTTTTAAAATCCCCCACAAAAATTGCCAGGTAGTAGGGACTTTCCTAGCATTTCTAGATACTGTTCATATGCAAAACTTTAAAAAACTCTTTCTCTCTTTTTCTTTGTTTCATTAAGAGAAAACTATCTGAATCAAGAGATGAAGTGGAAATTAACTTTTTTTTTCCTCCTTTCTTTCTTCTCTAACTCACAAAACTCTAGTAATAAGCTGCGCCCATAGCGGTTCCAGTACTTGTACCTGTCTGGAGCTTGTTCAATGCCACTTGATTCGGTTTGAGCAGACACCAAACTGGTTGACAGAGAACTGTCACCTGCCCTCCTGAAGCAGCAGCCCCTCAGCCAAAAGCTGGAATAATAGTGGGTCTGCAGCATGAATGCTTGTGATCAAAGGCGGAGAACGGGCCCTGGCTTTCCCACAGACAGATGCTCTCAACGCTGGACGGCTGGCACAGAGCTGAGCTGTGTGCCACAGCCTGAGCAGGCATCCACTTCTGTCAGTCTTGAGCTCTCTCTCCTAGAACAGCTATATCTGTACAGTATGTGCTGTATCAACAGCCTCCTTTGCAGTAATCCAGCAGATGGATTGTAACTCAACAATAATAAATGGATAGATAATAAATAAGCTGTAATGTTAAATATCTCGATAATTCTAACTTACTACATAACAATAATTACTAGAAGTCACAATAACCAATGTGTTTGAATCTGTCAAAATAAAAACACTGAATATTTTCCTCCATCTCTTACACTTCTCAGGAGTAATTACACATCAGAACGTGCCACTCAGTACTCCTTTATTATCTGTTTACTGTCAACTCTTGCTCTTCTGCACTTCCATTTTGTCTTTGGTTGAGGGCAGAATCTGCTCCAGATGACCTTGGCTTCTGAATGACTAATTGAAAATTATTTCTTATTATTGAAAGAGTAGCATAAGTTGGAAAATAAAGGAAATTTAACTAAAAGAAAGGATTGAGATGGGGGAATCCTAACTTAGTGTGATATGAGCATAGGCATCCAGGAAAGGAGGGAAGGGTGTGTGGATTCTGTAGTTATGGAAAATTGTATTGTTAAGTTTAGATAATTATAGAGAAAACTTATCATTGCCTTTTGATAAATACCAACAAAGAGAAATTGAGGATTCATTTTTCATCTGAAGTTTCAAATAGAAACATTAGTCTTATCTGCTAATATTGCTGTCATTCTGTTCTTAGAAATTTTCTTTCTCCTCCCTTCTGTTTTGATGAGGTCTTCCATATCGTGATTTACAGCAAACAACATGTGATCTTATTTGGACTGTCTTCTTCTAAATAACTACCAGCATGATGCTAAATTTAAGCAAATGGGAGAAATTAAACTTTCATTCTGAACAGTAGAGAAATTTTCTCTGAATGCTGATGACATTTCCTCAGGAGAAAACCTTCTTACCACTGCCCAGCATGCACCATCTCTACTCTAGAGACATCTGCTGCGATAGTATCTCACTAGATCATGAAGAAAAAACAAAAGGCATTTCTGCAAAAAAAATTTAGACATTATGGTGTGCAGAGTTTAGACACCTTAGGAAATTTTAAAACAGCTTGAACTATTTGGGATATGGTAAGATGCATGAGATAGCGGCTTGAGAAATGCAAGAATTTATTCTGTAATTTGTAAGATCATGGAAAAACTTTAAAATACATCTTATGACACTAAAACACACGTGCTTTTAAAAAGAACACCAGTTTTAGTATCTGAAATGTACTGCTTTTCCTGAGATGAAGAGATCTAAAGCAGAGGTTCATTCTCTTACTCTTCTCATTTTTTAAAATTTTCCACAATTTAGCTTATTTTCCTGTGAGCAGCTCCATCACAAAGTGGATCACTCCCAATCACAGTAATATTGGCCAGCTTTCTTTTCATGTGCCAAAGGTCTCTGTACATTTATAAGTGAATACTATATATGCACTACTTGAGTATCCTGAGTCTGTTTTCAGTGACTGAAGCAGAGGATTAGGTATTAACGACTGTTGGTCTCTCCTTGCACAGTAGAAGGATGTGCTCTGCAACCTTTAAAAAGTCAGTCAGGCCTTCACCTGGTTATCTCCTGGTTTTCAAGGTGACCTGAAAGTGACTTGAGTAGGTTTTAATGCTTTCTAATTCTGAAAAAGTGCTTCAGAAGTTGGCTGGGTCTTTTTCCCTGTTTTTATCTTTATTTTTTTTTCTAACTATCAAAAACGTCAGTTGTATTTTTTTCTTGGTTCTGCTAGAAAAACCCTACTTCAGCCTTTTAATTGCATCCAATAAGAGCTTTACAGGAGACATGGAACTGTTAACTAGTATGACTGTTGATATATTTGTGGAAGTTGAATGTATATTTAAAGAAGCCGATGGAAGGGAGATGAGACATGCAGAGGTAGGAAACAGGATTACCAAGTCAAGCAAAAATACATTTCCTTCCCTGTTGCTCACTTGTGATACGCTTATTTTACTAAATCTGATAGCATCTTTTCTTTCTAGATAAGCAGATACCTCATCTTGCATGTAATTAAAAAACACGGAGAAAAAACCTTCTATAATTTTATTTTTGAAAGAACAAAACCTTTGGTATTGTTATTTATCTCAAACAAATGTGTGGGTGGGAAGGCATAACCATACACACTTATTTCCGTTTTCACCTTCAAATATGACAAACAACATTTTGCCTTGATTTGTTTTGCCGTTGTTTATGCATCCAGGCAGAAAGTCTAATGAAGGCACTGCTAGAATACAAAGAAAGAGTCGGTCCCTGTGGTACCTTGACATCGGTAAAGTGCTTGGGAGTTTCTTACTAAAAAATCTTATTCTAATAGAAAGATGTCTCTGTTTTATCTAGGTCTTTAAGAGGAAGTACCTGTGACACTATCTATTTAGACTGCTCTTATTAAGACTTATTTTTAGATTTCCCCTTCCCCCTCTGAAAATACGTGAGAGAACTTAAAGGCAACCTCATTGTTTTAGAGAACTCCTATGATGTGTAGGAAGTCCCAATACATAAGTCTGCAATGTTGTAGTTCTGCTTTTCTTCTATTGTATAATGCATAATTCCAAAAGATTGTATGGGTGGGTTTTTTTTTTTAGGGCACGTGCAACCAAATTGCAATGGGCGAAGCTATAAAAGCTGTGAAGACAGAGATCTTTTTTCCGTCACCCAGTTTGCCCTTAAATTCCACTGCTGAGCTCCTCCCAATAGATGTTAAAACTCGCCAGGGAATGGTCTATAGAAACAGCAGATTTCTAAGCAGGTAGGGTGAGGTACAGCTACAGAAAATATATGGCTGTAGATCTCATCATCAGGCAAAAGAGCTGTGCTGCTACAGGAGGCGAATAATGTACCGATGCTTCTTATTTAAATGAGATTTATTTCAGAATAAACAAAAGTATGGTGTTCCTTATGAAAAAAGGTAGAACAGCAGAGGAGAGAGAGGACTGATTTTTTTTTCCTTTTTTTCCTCTGTCTTCTGGACACACAGACCTGAGTACTATTAAATAATCTCTCAGGCAGATGTTTGACTGCAACCGGGCCCTTAATGCTCCAGAATGAACAAAGCCCATAAGAGATTTAGTTTGTTTGCTTTGTGGTTTTTAGTTCTGTTTGTAAGCTCTTGTATTCCTTCTACAAAAGAAACTGAAATGCTTATAAATTGTTAGTTACCTTCTACAAATAATAACTAGGAACTGAAAAATATTTTACTTCTGATAAGTAACCTTTTTTCAGTTTTTAAAATTCTTTATTAGCTGGAGTGCAGTCACCAGCCAGAGATCACTGACAGCAGACAGGTAACTGCTTTAGCATGCGGGGTTCCCCATTCGTAAGCCAAGTTTTTTTTGTAAGCAGCTGTAATGGCTGAATTGGAAAACTCACTGGGGGCAAGCTGCTCATCTGAAAAAACAACCTGAATTATATTAGACAGCAGGACACATTGTTTTGAAACACATTTGCCACAATAATTTGTTGCTTTGTTGATCTGGCAGGTTACATGAACACAAAGTATGTGTAAATGTTTTAAAATGGATCTTCTGTGGTGTATTAGAAACTTTCTCTATTTTGTTCCGTTCTCACCCTGTTTTAAGTTTTAACAGGAAACTGCAACTTAAACATCAATGGCTGTGTTTCCATTTTTCGCAACTGTTTCTCAGCCAGTGCTTATTAGAAATATTTGTGAAGCACTAACTGGAATGTCCTAATTCAGATCTAATGCTGTTTTCTCCATTTTCTTTGATGCTTTGAAATAAATAATCTTAGGATCCCTCATGTACATACCTTTCTTAGAAAATATAAAAAGAAGAAATATAACTAAAGTAATATTTCCCAAGTTCATAGTACAACCATTATGCTTCCAAACGCTTGTTTTGATATAACTGGTTGGTGTGAATTAGCAAATCTGGTGATTCTGCCTGGCCTCTCCCTTCGTAAGCATGACCCAGGATGTTCGTGGTATGCACAAATATCTGCTTGTTCAGGCAGAATCCCCACTGCCTGCCCTCCCCTCTTCTTAGGCTTTACCAGGGCTGGTGAGTGGGTAAAGTTCACAGATAGCTGAGAATCTGCCATAAGCATTAAATTATTATCATCAATATACATAATTTACAGCAAAATATTCCCCAGAGCACACAGTATACTCATTAAGTCAGACTTCAATGGTAAACGAGCAGACTAGCCCTTCTTCCTATTCCTGAAATCTGTTATTTCACTTTTATAACGGAAGATTTATGTAATCAGATTTTCCCCTGAATACCGTAAACAGTGATGTGACACAGATGCATGTTGCCATTAATGAGAAGGGATTGGTTTTAAAAGTTATCTTGAGACTAGAGCATAAATGAGAGCTTCAATTATGAGTAGGATGATTCTGGGAACATTTGATTTCTCCTGATGTAGTTGGCACACACCCATCGCAGTGCACAGCCCAGCCAGCGGCTCTCTGGTTCCTGGGAGCTCACCTGAGCCCACGCATAGCCCAGGCTCCATCCCACAGAGCTACTTCTCCTCTAGCAGGTACCTGCCAAGTGCTCACAGTTCCAGCTTGGGGTGTCAGGGGAAGAACATCACTGGATTACTCAGAGACCCACCAGTGCCATTACTGCATGGAGTGATGAGACACTGGGGTGTGGTGATTCCCAGCTTGCTCCAAGCTGAGCCTCCCCTGCCTTAGCTCCAACTAGTGCACTGCAGCCCAGCCACTCTCTCCTGAACAAAGATTTTGGCATGTGAGTCAGGAACATGGACAGTGCCTGTCTTAAATGACTATTTCTGTATTGACTTTGTGTACTAAATCTACACATGTATTGTACTGGAGTTTACATCAGGGACAGGTATGTTGTCAGTTAAAAACATTCCTTCTGAAAAAAAACCCCATAATTGTTCATGGGCTAAGGCTGGGTAGACTGTTGTATCTGCAGTTTGGTTCCTAGAAGTGATAGGCAGCTCTTCTGAGCTTAACATCTGCCCTTTATATTTGTTGTCATGACGACAGCACAAACCATCTCCTTGTGACTAATCTGCTTTGCTTTCTTCCATCTCGGTTTTAAGCAGGAGAAAGAACCTTAGACATAGTTTGCCCCCTCTTTCCCTCACTGCCTCCAAACATTTTCTCTCCTTATCCCTTTCCAGAGCCGCTGCTGGGGAGAGCAGGAGTTTTGTAGGAAGATGGACAGGGAATTTAACCTTAGCAAGTAACTGTGCTGTACTGTCTTCCACTGAAAAGCACAGCAACAAAAGGCAGCTCTGCTACTAAAAGGAATCCAATTTACTGACTACAGAAGTAGTAATAATGTAAGAAGTAAATAGCAAGGATTTTAACCTAAAATGCTGATCCTGATTTTAATATAACATGTGTATGTATACCAGATTAATGTCAAGAAGTGATGTTTCAATGAAAGCAAGACATGAATAGAAAAGCAAATTACTGAGAGCTAGCGGTAACCTCAGCTGCTTAGCTAAGTTGCTCAGCACTTTGTCAAGTGCTTATAACTTTGTCAAATTGCATGTTTCCTGGTCAATGTTCTTTTTGCCTCAACATGATTTTGGAAATGTCAGCAGTCTGAGCAGAAATGCCATGTTTCATTGTCATGTCTCCAATGGTGAGAGAATAGAGATGGTCCCCGTGGCCTAAAAGCAAGGGTGCCAGGCAGACCTGTCTTCCTGCTAAGACATCTACTCCTCACCCTTCACAATGCCCAAGACTGCCCAAAGCTTTGTATTGTAAGTAAGAGGCAGGCAAGTTCTCACTTCTACTATTTCCTTCATTATTTTCATGGAGCAACTAAGAAGTTTGCATGAAGATATTTCAGGTGAAGTTCAGAATAACACAGTTTCTTCATTTGATAACAAAAATGAATCCCAGGGAGATCTTTCAGATGGGGTGTGCTTGGCTGTGGTTCTAGTAACTTGTAGGCACAATTCACTCTGGATTCAGGAATCTTGAACCTAACGAGTCTTTTGCTGTCTAGCAGACAGCTGCACAAGCCATTTCGAACATCTGCATTGCTTCCTCTTCTAAGGCTGCTCTTTATTAACCATCTAGTTGTATTTCTACTTAAACTTCAGTCCCTCATTCTGCCTTTTGTCACGAACTACAGACTGCTTTTGAATGGTTTGCATGTGTTCTCTAATTTTAATTATTTTAATATTGCTATTGTCATAGTATTTAGGAACCTATAGCATAGCTCAACATACTATTCTGCATACATAGTGATAAATGCTGGTTTCCAGCATTATCTAGTTTGACAAATATTACTTAGTATTGTAACATAATTTAACTCAAAATAATGAACAAACAGGGCTCTTGGATCTTGTATTAAGGTTTAACAGCCTTGTGTATGTGTGTATGCTGCACATGTGTAGGTTTCTGTGTGTGTGGTAAAGAGGGGAAGGAAGAGGAGTGAACTGTGACATTTCAAAGAACTGCTTGTGCTAGAGAGCACAGCAGAGATAAAGGTGGGCTCATGGTAAACTAATCTTCAGAGAAAGTCAAACCAGCGCTGTTCACGAAGTCACCAGAAATGAAAAAAAGTTTACAAATGTTTATTATAGCATTTTTTTTCCTTTTGTACTTACCCAGCCAATAAAGAAATAATTTTAATAACCGAAGCTCAGGAGTCTGCCTGTGCAGCTCTATAGAACATGCAGCCCATATTTAGGCTGAAAATGCGTTTATCACCTTTGCTCTAAAAATTACAAGTCGTAACATAGTATTTTACACAAAATTCCAAAATCTCCCTGTTACAGATTTCTTAAGGTATAGTTTAAGTTATTTGCCTTATCCAAAATAATAACAATAAATAATGCATTCCAAAAGTCTGGTCCTACTCCAGCCTATAGAAATTATTTTGGAAATCAGAATAGACTATGTGTGATCGTGGTAAAGGTCATAAGAAATCAGGAAAAGCTCCAATAGTGAAAGTGCCACTCGGTATCTGGTGGTTTGCATGTGTATTTTGAAACTGAATGAGTAGCTTTTAATCTAAATACAGGTTATCTGCTGTCTTGATATAATGGAGAAAGGCCAACATTATTACTGACGGAGAGAGCTGTTGTATTTTTTTGCTCAGCTGGAAACACTTTACTGCAAAGTGCAAGATTGAGATCCTTTTTAATAAGTGGTATAATTCCAGTGTCACACATAAGTTCATAATGCTTTAGACTGCAGATCCACAGACCTTTGCAACCCAAGAGAGCAGAGGGACCTTGCTGCTTGGGAAAATTTAAGTGAGGGTCTTACTGTGCTTCAGGGTGACAGAGAAAACCAGTTGGTGCACGCTGCAACTTGTGCAGCATTTGTTTTCAGAGCCAGCAATCGAGCAAAATGATGGGTTAGGCTACCTCACATGGATCTTTAATGCTGCTTTATCTGGAGAAGGAAAAGACTAGCCCTGGTGCTGGCTCTGCTGCTGCTATAACTGGTATATGGTGACTGTCACCTTGCTGTACAGCTGTAATGGGGACTCCTGAGTGTTTTGGCTTGTTCTGGAATTGTGATCCAGATCCTTGAAACCCAAGAAATGGTTTAATCAGAAATCACTTAAAACTCCTCTTTTCCTGCTTTTCTGGAATAAACCTCCTTTGCTTTATCCTCTTCAAGAAGCATATCATAATATAATTTCCAATCACGTCAGGACTGAAGGAAATGGTTTTCATGCTGACTGTTTTCACACTCACTGTTACGTAAACTCATATGGATGTGCTCAAAGCCTGATTGCTTGTCTCAGTATGCCAAATTTCGCAGAGCATGCAGAGCTGCCGCTTGAAGTTTTGGTAAAAATTTGAGAAAATAATAATTGGCGTGAAGAGAATAAGGAACAGTGAGAGACTTTAATTTTGTAGAGCCTGTGTGTAGATACATACCAGTCCTTCTGCCTGTGCACGTTGTGATAGTTTAATCATAAAGGCACAGTTTGTTAAGCCAGGAATACACCAATGCAACTGCTTATTTCAGTGCCCTGAAATGCTCTTTCCACGTGTATGCTACTGCGGGAGAATACCTTTACTGGGGTGATAAAGCTCTGTCTCGGCCCTGCTGTGGTAAAGTGTGCCAAGACCATGACAGAAATAACGAGATTAACCTTTCTGCAGTTAACTCCAAAAGCAGTTCAGTAAATTTGCTCTTTGAGCAGTACTGAAATTATGGATAGTGCTGCTACACAAAGCAGAAAAAAAATTAAAAGCAACTTTAGTTTGAAGTTATATGAGACTGCTTGCGTAACACCAGAAGAAAAAGTGGTAGTGATGGAAATATTGTCACATTTTTAAGAGGCCACCATAGGGATAAAAAATAGAAAGACACACACGCGTAAAGAGAACAAAATAGTTGGCAAGGTCATGCTGAGGTTTTCCAGACCAGAAGATAGATATAGATATAGATATATATATATATATATATATATAT